>NW_020961365.1:5157-6426 GCF_003031625.1 Empidonax traillii | reverse complement strand
GGGGAGGTGAAAATCTTTACCTTGAGCTGGTATACCACAAACTGAGGATTGCAAGTTCTGCTGCTGAACATGGGAATTGTTTCAGACATCATCTTGTGAAACAGCAGAGCCACTGGTCTGTAATCCAGGTGATTCTTTAACAGGTAGCTACAGTAGTACACGTAGCGTCTCTGACTGGGAATTGTCACTCCCTTCTTGTTTCTGGTCCTTACTTCCCCATAGAAATCTAGGGCTTCTTGAACCTTTAAAAACTTGCCTCGATGCAACAAATATGCACAAATCATTACACCAGTTTGTCCCTTTCCACCTTTACAGTCGATTGCTGCCACATGATGGTCATCTTCACTCAGCGACTGGTCAAGGTCTTCACAGAAAGGTTGGATGAGCTCCAGCTGTAGTGGGTTATGGTCTTCAAAAGGGTACTGTGCAACTCTGCAGTTAAATTTGTTGGTGTCATAATGTCTTCCAGCAAGACTGTATATCTTGTAATGGTTTTTATGCTTTTTATCCTAAAACCTTACTACATCATCAGTGTTGTTCCTGTACACTCCTTCGAGCCTCTCTGCAGGAAAGCCCATAGCAATTATGTTTGGATAAATATAGGTCAGGTCCAGGTCGAAGGCATCCTCCTGGTATCGCCTTTTGTTCCTGCTGATGATCTCTTTGATGATGGCGGTCATGTCTGGCAGCCGGGGGCCGCTCTGGGGCAGCACGCAGGGCCTGGGCGGTGGCTGAGAGGCACCACCGGGCGTCCCGGGCACGGATGCTCCTCCGCCGGCTCAACCCCGGGCGGGCCCGGCTCCTGCCAGCGGCGGCGGCACCGGCTGCTGCTGCTGCTACTGCTGCTACTGCTGCTGCCTCCGCTGCTGCTGCTGCTCCCTCCTCCTCCTCCTTCTCCTCCTCCTCCCCCGAGCGCGTTCTTAACTCATTTTCTGTGCAGGCTGGACAAACTTCTGAGGATAGATAGAAGGACACTCAGGGTTAATGAACAGAAAGAACTCCAGTCCCAGCAGGAAGAAGTAAGGAATAAATATTCTGAAAAGGTCAAAGGAATATAGCAGGTTACGGGGTGACCTGCCGCAAGACCCAGAGGCACATTTTGCATTGGGAGACGGGACACACACACACACGAGATATGTGACCCACAAAATGGCAGTTTATTAAAACAAGATGACAGTTTATATACTGGGGAACACAGAAGGTTCAGGAATAAGGTGGGACCCTGGCTAGGAGCATCAAATCCCAGGGCTCTATGATAAGGGGACATGG
>NW_020961365.1:0-1126 GCF_003031625.1 Empidonax traillii | reverse complement strand
TGAACCACTTTTGTCCCTCAGGTTTTAATGATGGTAAATCATATCTATGTATAGAAATGAATTATTTAGGATTACAAATGATCAGACAAAACACCTTCATCAGAATTATTTACTACACAATAGAAACACTAAAACTACCAGTAGTACAGGATTAGATAGGACAGCGCTCTACGCTAAAGCAATTGTTGACGCAATGCTACTAAAACTGGCACAAAAGCAATAATTATTAATTAGAGATGGATGGAACTCCCCCAGACCAATGCTTGTGGGGAGATCTCTGCTCTCCACCTCCAGCAGTGACCTTGGGGGTCCCCAGCCAAGGCAGGAATCTCCACACACCCCCAAGAAGGGTTCTGTTGGCACAACCTGCCCCTGGCAAAGGGGACTGGCCCTTTCTGGTAGAAAGGGATGGACTGACAGTCCCTGGACTCCAGGGGTTGCCTCACCATCAGGGGGGTCATTCGGGGTGGGAGCAGCGGCCGAAGCTCTTCCCACAGTCGGGGCATTTGTAGGGCCTTCCCTTACTAGTGGGTCTGTTGGTGTTTGGTCAAGTTGGAGCTGTCACTGAAGCTCTTCCCACACTCCCCACACTTGTAGGGCCTCTCCCCGGTGTGGATGCGCCGGTGCCTGAGGAGGTTGCCGTTCTGTTTGAAGCCCTTCCCGCAGTCGGTGCAGCGGAAGGGCCTCTCCTCTGTGTGTATCCGCTCATGGACGAGGAGACTGGAGCTGGTCTGAAACCTCTTCCCACATTGCAAGCACTTGTAGGGCCGTTCCCCAGTGTGGATGAGCTGGTGGGTGCGGAGGCTGGAGCTTTGGCTGAAGCTCTTTCCACATTCCCCACACGTGTAGGGCCGTTCCCCAGTGTGGATGCGCTGGTGGGTGAGGAGGTGGGAGCTGGTCCTGAAGCTCTTCCCACATTCCTTACACGTGTAGGGCCGTTCCCCAGTGTGGATGTGCAGGTGGGTGAGGAGCTGGGTGCTCACCCTAAAGCTCTTCCCACATTCCAAGCACCTGAAGGGCTTCTCCCTGCTGGGAGGCTGCTCAGGGACCACCAGCTCGGAGCTCCGGCTCAAGCTCCGGCCGCCTTCCCGGCACAGGACGGCTCTTTCCTCCTCACAGCTCCCTG
>NW_020961364.1:4427-6426 GCF_003031625.1 Empidonax traillii | reverse complement strand
ATGTCACCACTGTCCCCTGTGATGTCATCAATGTCCCCAATGATATCACTGGTGTCTCTTTGTGTTCACCTCAACCCCCTGTGATGTCACTTATGTCCCTGTGACATCACAGCTCTCCCTTTGTTGTAAGCAGTCCCCTGTGATGTCACTGGTCAACAATGATGTCACTGCTGTCCTGGTGATTTCACCACTGTCCCCAGCAGTGTCACCATGTCCCTGTGATGTTACCGATGTCTCTGTGATGTCACCAGACCCCTTGGATGTGACTGATATCCATGTGACATCACTGCTGTGCGTCTGTGTTTTCTCTGATGTCATTGGTGCCAGGGATGTCCCTGCTGTCTCAGTGATGTCACCACTGCCCCCTGTGATGTCACCGGTGTCCCTGATGATGTCACTGGTGTCTCTGTGATGTCACCCCTGGCCTTGTGATGTCACCGATGTCGACTGTGATGTCAAAGATGTCCCCACTGATGTCACTGATGTCTCTGTGGTGTCATCACTGTCCTCTGTGATGTCAGCAATATCTGCAATGATGTCACTGCTGCCTCTGTGATGTCACCACTGTGCTGAGCCTTGGGACCATGTCCCAGTGAGTTCACCAATGTGTCTGTGACATCACTGCTGTGCCTTTGTTGTTATCATTCCCCTGTGATGTCACTGGTCCCTAGTGATGTAACCTGTGAGCCTGTGATGTCACCACTGTCCCCTGAGATATCAGCAATGTCCTTGAGATGTCATTGGTGTCTCTATAATGTCAAGCCTGTCCTTGTGAAGACACCGAAGTCCCTGTGACATCAGGCTTGTCCCTTTGTTGCCAACAGACCCCTGTGATTTCCCTTGTCCCCAGTGAAGTCACCCATCTCCCTGTGATGTCACCCCTGTCCCCTGTGTCAACAATGACCCTGATGATGTCACTGGTGTCACTGTGACGTCACCCCTGGCCTTGTGAAGTCACTGCAGTCCCCTGTGATGTCACTGTTCCTCAATGGTGTAACCTCTGTCCCTTTGATGTCACCACTGTCCCCAGTGACTTCATCAATGTCCCCGATGATGTCACTTGTGCCTCTATAATGTAAACCTTGTGCTTGTGAAGTCACTGGTGTCCCTGTGACATCAGGCTGTCCCTTTGTTGTCACCAGTCCCCTGTGATGTCACTGGTCCCCAGTGATGTCACCCATCTCCCTTTGATGTCACCACTGTCCCCTGTGATGTTAACAATGACCCTGATGATGTCACCGGTGTCACTGTGATTTCACCCTTGCCCTTGTGAAGTCACTGAAGTCCCCTGTGATGTCACCAATAGCCCTGTGAAATCGCAGCGTTCCCTTTGTTGTCAACAGGCCCCTGTGACATCACTGGTCCCCAGTGATGTCACTGCTGTCTCTGTGATGTCACTAATGTCCCCAGAGGTGGCACCATGTCCCTATGAGGTCACTGATGTCCCTGTGATATCACAAGATGCCTTTGACTTCACTGATATCTCTGTGACATCATGAGGGTCCCTTTGTTTTCACCAGTCCCCTGTTGTCGTGGTCTTGCCCACCAGCCAGCCCCTGGGGCTGAGGATAGTTTTGTCCGGGTGAATTTCCATAGAAAAAAGCCAATCAAAACTTTAGTAACGCCTTTGCTAATTACATATTTAAGAAAATGGAAGAGAAGGTTGGTGGCGCAGTTGAAATTAGGAGCAGTTGAAATTGGTGGCAGTTGAAATTAGGGAGCCATGTAGGGAGAGAGAGGCAGGTCCCAGGTGGGGGCCAGGCCTCCCTCCTCCCCCGGCCCTGGGCCAGGGGCAGGTGTGGCACTGAAACCCCTTCTCTCTTGTAAGAGAGTAAAGGAAAAAAACTTTAAAGGACTGACTGCTTGGACAAAAAAACGCTGCAGAAGAAATTCCAGCAGAGAGAGAACAAAGTGTCCAAGGTCAAAGCCAGCAGCTGGAGGAGAGAGAAGTTCGAAGAGGGGGGCTGTTTCTCCCCCCTTTCACTCTCTCTCTTCAGCA
>NW_020961364.1:0-1428 GCF_003031625.1 Empidonax traillii | reverse complement strand
ATCCAGGTCACCTCCCATTGCTCTGCCAACCCCCTGGGCCTGCTCTGGGCCCTGCAGGTCCTTGCCCTGCTCCCAAGGGCTCTGGGGGTGCTTCATGCTCAGGCCTTGGGCTTTAGAGCTCAGGGTGGGGATTGGGCACAACTTTGGCAGGTTTGTTGTTCTGCTGGCAGAGTCTGGTTCAGGATTAGGGGAAGAGCTTTTTGGGCTGGGTCAGGATTAAGGCTTGTGTTTTCATATAAAAAATGCAGGTTTGGGATTGGGGGGGACATTAAAGGACAAATAAGTCTGGAGTTCTGCATTTGGGCTTTGCCTTTGAGGTCAGGTTGAGGCTGGGATTAGAGCAGTGAATTCCTTCCAATGTGAGGGGCAAGACTTTTGGGGAGTATTGGGACATGAGGTTTGAAACAGTTTAAAAGTTACAAGGATTGTTTGCACAATCAGTGTTTCACCACCATTAGATTTACCTGAAACTGTTTTTACCTCATCAAAATCTTTCCTCTCTGTTTGCCAAGCCCATCTTTCCTTCCCTAAATATCCAATCCTTTTTGTCCCAGTTCCTTCTGATCTGCCCAAACTTTCACAAGGGTGAACTCAGGTTTGTCATGACACTGTGACACCTCATGGACTCAAGGGACCACTGTGACACTCCAGGGCATTCTGGAGCCAAAGGATCCCAGGGACACTGAGCAGCCTCCTGGAATCAAGGGGCCACTATGACACTGCAGGATCTCACGGAAACCAAACCAAATCCAGGCTTGTCCAGGTCCTGAGGGGGATTCAGAAGGGAGGCAGCAGTGATTGCTCCCTACAGACCCACCACTCCAATGGGCTCTCCCTGCCCTGAAGGTTTCTGGCCATCAGGCTGTAGCTGAGGGGCTTGGGCAGGGCCATGAGGAGGGGGGAGAACAAGGGCTGTGTCCAACTCTGCTAGGAGGGCTGTGCTGGGCAAGGAGGAGGAGGCTGCAGCAAACAGTGGCACTGCTGAGCTGAGAGGAGCAGGGGAAGAGACCTTGTGCCTGCCCACGCTGGGCAGAAGCTGCCCCAGGATGGCAGCTCTGAAGCACTCCCAGCATGTCCCTGGAACAGCAGGGCAAGACTGGATTTGCAAATCAGGCTGGCAATGCAAAGAGCAGGAGTGTCCTGGTGTCACTGCAGGAGAGTTCCAGCCCTGCAGCAAGGGCACAGGAGAAGTGACCCAGTCCATGCAGTGCCCTCAGAAGATCCCACATCATCCTGGAGATGCTGTCAGGGAGGCCAGCTCTGCTTCACAAGTTCCCAGTGCCTGTCCCTGCCTGTGCTCAAAGGGCTCCCACCCCCAGGACTGTGCTCAGAGAGCACTCAGGCCTTGCAGCCAGAAAGGGGCTCACAAGGACAGTGTGGAAGTGGAAAGAGCAGCTCTGCAAAGCCCAAGCTCTGCTGCTCCCTGGC
>NW_020961363.1:4772-6427 GCF_003031625.1 Empidonax traillii | reverse complement strand
TCTTAGTATTTTCACTCAGAAGACTTCAAAACTTCTTGTTTCAGGTTACAGAAAGAAAAATAACAATTTTAAAAAATGCAGAAAAATATCACTGCAAACTCCTTTTCATCTTACTCTGATTTCACATGCCAAGTTTCCCAGGAAAATCAGAAGTGTACTATAGTAACAGGATACCATTTCCATCATTCCAAAGAGCTTTTGTCAGTAATAAAGAACCTGTTGGGCTAACACTGTTTCACCAACAAAAATAAAAGCTGGTCCCAGCTCCAGAGATTATGTTTATACTAGTACAAAGCCGTGACCAAGGAACAGGTAGGAGCACAAGCTCACCAATACCTCTGTTATTTAACAGTTGCCATGGTCCCTGCCGCTGTTTTTCCTTGTGCCCTTTAGTGTTTACCAGACAATACCTGGGCCCAGTTCAAGAGACAGCACATGTCTGTGTCTGTTTCCCATGCGCTGATTGGGTGTTTTCATCCTGGTGTCCTTTGGAGAGAAACGAGACGAAGTGTGTGAAGTCAGGCCATGCCATGTGTCATCGGGGGTCAGGAGCACAGAACAGTCTTTGTCCTTTGTTACAGACACAGCCAGAGAGTCTGCAGCTGAAGCACAAGAAAAGAGGCAACAGAGGAGCACAGTGGAGTATCCGCCCAGAGGAAAGAAATTCTGTGAGGCAACGCATCACCTGGAGAAACATTGTGTTGGCATAGACTAGACTGTATTTAAAAAGAGTTTTTCTAGAATGGGGTGGTGAAGATGAAAGAAATAATGAAGCCTGGCCTAAATGCTAAGAATAGGTAATAGGGGAGGCTTGTTAATTTTTACCTTATAGGTAGAAATACACATTAGTTTTAAAAATTATAAAGAAATAACCATTAGAAACGTTGTTATTATCGTCTGCCCATACTGGTGGCTTTCAAAATTTCTGTTGGAGACACTCAAAAAGTTAATTCTGCTCTCATAAAAAAAAAAGGGAGTGATGAGGTGGGACACGAATGGAGCAGAGTACATTTCTCCTACTCCACTGGTGGCTGATCTGCCTTGTGGAAACCTGACCTTTCCCAGACGCTCATTCACACACACCCCATAAAATGCTCAATACTCTCTATTATGTTGATTTTTGTGCCATGGGTTGGGAAAATGTTAAAACAGTGCCAGAAAGGTAATTTTGCAAAGATGACTACTGTTAACTTGTATAACCATATAACAGCCTTACGGTTGAGACTGACATCTCCTCTGGGATGTGAGAAACTCTAGAAATAGACTCATAAGAATTTGAAAATAAGAATAAGCAAGTTGTACTTGACGTACTTCTGAAAAAGACAACCACAAAGGGAATAAAACCAGCAAAAAAGTGTACAAAATCATAAGTCAAATATATCACTTGAATTTAGACCAGTGGTCTCTGCAGAGTAATAACTTGAATGACAAAGGCATTAAGGAGAAGGGTCAAATCCCCTCAATGTGAAAATAATTATGAAATAAACCTACCATCAGCAAAGTCACTTTCTTTCTGATATTAGTATTCAATGTTCTTTTGCAAAGAGATCGACACTGTCCCACCTTGACTAAATTACATGTAAAACAAATTGGGAAATTGTGATCTAGAAACTGTAAGTGGATTCATAAAGTTTTTCTTGGTTTTCTTTTTTTTT
>NW_020961363.1:0-4282 GCF_003031625.1 Empidonax traillii | reverse complement strand
TTTTCTTTTTTAAGTTACTCTGGTGAAGAAGTGAACTTTAACATAAATACCAGATTCTTCTGCAGACAACATCTCCTGCTGCTCCAAACCAAGTAAGTAGGTAAGATCACAAACAAACAGCCAGCACAGTCCCAGTAGGCTCCAAATATCCTGAACTTCCACTTATTAAAGCTGGGCCTCAAGACAATACAATATGGCTTCCCCAGAGATATTTTTTTGGGAAAAAAAAAATACACTGAGTATTTTAACTTTTTTACCCTTTCTTGAAACTTCTGTGATGAAGCAGGGAAAGTGCAACATAATTTCATTATGTCTTGAATATATACACTGTGAATATTGACCTTTCTAATCAATAAAGTTCAATATATCTTGAAGATTCCACACAGCTTCAATACATGACCAGCACAGTTACTCAGACTTTAAGAACGTGCCCAGATTACAGCTATCAGGAACAGATAATTTTACTCAATATATTTATTGTGCCTTTCTTAAATGACTTCGAACTTTAAAAGTTAAAGTCCTCTTTTTCCCCAAAGTCAATTACCATAAAGCTATGGGAGAAAATAATTTTTTTTCCCACATGAAACCCAAGTTCTTAAGCTCTGTTCACACAGCTGGGCATGCAGAATCAGCAAAGCTCTTAAAAATTCCCCAGGGAATTAGTGTAACTTAATGGCAGTGCAACAATGGGATAGGGCTTGTCACAGTCTTCCCAGTGACTTCCAAATAAAATAAAATATAAGAAATAAATAAAATGAAATAAAATAATCATTCAGTTTTCTCTGACAGAGACAGTTGAAATGGTACTAGCTGACAAATTTGTTTAGACTGAGGCTGTAACCCTCACTGTGTTTATTTCAAAGAGATCACTGCCACAGTCATTGGAATTGTAGTATGTGAAAATTCTTCATTGTTTCTGCACTAGTTTGTTCTGCTACAGTAGCTGAGGCAATTTAAAGGCAAACTCGTGGGAATTACTGCAGCATAAACTTTAAATGTGAACATTATGCTAATATCACAAGCACTTCTGCAGCTCTTGAAGGCATAGTACTAGATAGTCCCTTGTCTGCTTTGAACTGAAGATATGCCTTTTCTTACTGTGGGGACAATTTTCAGTTGATCACTAAGGGACATTTTGGCTGAGTATTTTGCATAATTTTACAGTTCTTATAATCCTGATTATTCTTTAATAGAGAAAAATTGGCTGGCTTTCTCATATGAATCATTCTGGTGTTGAGAAAGCGAAAGCAGACAGCAAATATTACAAAAAAACAGGAGGGGGACTGAGTTACAGGCGTATCCCAAAGCATCCAAACCAGTAAAACATCACATATTATTCATGAACAGTGCAGCCTCTTCAGAGGTACCGGACTGCTCCTCCAAAGTTCTGTTTAATATGTGATTAACAAGAAAACTGTCTTATTTAATATGTGACTCACTAGATGCTCTGTCTTGAAGCTGACTTTACTACTGGCATAGATGAAGGGGTCTGCTTTCATCCTACCAAGCCTGAACACAGACAGGTCATCCTGCATCCATTATCTCTTTCCTGCTGTCAGAGCATCAGATGCATCCCTATTCAGTTTGGGTTTCTGTCACCTATCACTCCAGTCCCCAGTGACATAGCCTGGGGCGATGCTTTGTGCTCCCAATCAGTCCTTGTCTTCTCCTTCTTCCAGACTTTCCTGCAGTTGTCTCAACTGTGAGGGCTGTGAAAATAGTAGACCTGTAAATTTGTTTATTTTAGTTCCACAACTGAATCAAAAGGAGAGAGGGAGAAAAAGAAGGCCATATATGACTAGGTGCAGAAGGAAAATCAGTTCAGATCTGGAAAGAGTAAAAACTGAAAACCTGTTCCTTTCTCCAGAAACCCAACCTAAAAGGGAGTTCTGAAAAAAAAGCTACTACTAGAAAACAGCTTGATGCTCATCTGACTCATTATACTGTCAGTATAGGCTAACAAATCTTTGATCAGGATTCAAGTTTTTTAGGATTTTTCAGGATTTTAGGGTCAGGTTCAATGCATCACTCTGCCTGAGGACATTTGAACCTAAGTCATCCCCCTAGAAGAATACCCAAACTGCAGCTTCATGGTAGCATCATGGTTCAACTCTTTTATGTTCTATAAATAAATATTCACAAAATGGAGCATAACTATCACTTCCAAGTGAATGACTCAAAAAAAGTGGTTGAGATAACTAGTGCTAATATTTTTATATTGTATATTGTATATTTAAATCAGAGTTCTCAAAAGAGAGACTAGAGGAACTTCTATAAAATTTCTGACGTTATAAGATTGCCATACTAATTTGATATCATACCCTGTTTTATTGAACACTGAAAGGATTGCTGTGGGAAGAGAAAGTTTTGAATTTCTTTTTTGTTTTTAGAAACAAAATTTGATCCTGTTTTCCAAATTCTAGATGAATTCTACTATTACTGAGTAAAAATGGAGACATTGTTTCTGTTTGTCTTTAAGGCAGATTTAAGAAACTAGTCTTTTTCCTTCCAAACTCATAAAATTTCCTGGACACAGAGCTCAAGAGTTCTACCATTTCTCAAAAAAGAAGGAAAAAAAATTAAAATTGCCTAGATATTACTTTAAATTTTATTCTTAGATTTAATCTAATGTAACCTAATCCAAGCTTCTCAATTTTCTCAGATGCATGACACAGTTTAGGATCTCTTTACTGTGTCCACAGGTTACTGTTTTGCCATTTGCTTATTCTGAAAGTCCTTTGCGTCACCTAATTCACATTGCAGCTATGTGACTGATAGATGGGCTTCCTAATACAGTGAGGTAATAATTCCTGATGGAAGGCACCCTAGAAGTTTTTGGGAATGCGAGGGAAAAATCTGAAGAAGCCAAATAAGAGAGTGACAAAGTATATATTGAGTAGAAGATATTATTTTTACTGCCTGGTGTATCACAGTAAGACTGTGTTCTGCACTGCATTTGCTGTGATATACATTATTTGAATAAACACAACTCCCATGGTACAATGACTCCTAAAGCCAAAATTGAATATACAGATAGAACTTCACTTAAAGAGAAGCTGAACTCTAAAAATGACCTGCAATAACTAGGTGTTCCTAGATTAAATACTTGAACTGCTTACTTTGGAGATCACATCTCAAATTAACATATCTGCAGATCATGTTTTCCAAAGAGTAACAGTCTTGATTTCTGTTGGTTGGGACATAAAATTGTTGAAGGAGGCTTCTGTGGAGCATATTCTTTAGGTGAGTGTGTTTCAGTTTAGATCACTGGACTCTGAGATGAAACCTCTGCTTTGGCAGTTTGCAAAGGTTTATGTTCTTCAGAAAGATGCAAGTTAAAAAAAAAAAAAAAAAAAGCCTTGGGAAAGGCATTGGCCCTGGATTAAGAATATCTTTTCCAATCACTTCTTTTATGAGGAGTAGAAAGGAAGGCTGGGGGCACTGCAGACAGAGAGGGAAGCTTAATTTGGAGGAAGGGAGGCAACAGATCTAAATGATTATTTATCATTTCTTTTGTTGTCATGACATTTTATTGCATTTGGCATGGAATGGCTGTGCTGCTATAGGAATTTATGTTCATTCCTCATTCAAATGAAAAGAAAAAAAAAAAGAACATTTGTTTCTAAAATAAAGAGAACATGCAGGAGCATCCACATGGAAAATGACCTCTTTCATTTAGTCCAGCTTTAATAATGTGTAAAAACAGGAACTTACTGACCAACTAGTTTGGTCAAACTCTTCTTCTTGGGTTTGTCAAGCAGAGGAAGAAATCTGCTATCCATGTTCAAAACTGAAAAAGCGTCGGTAAGATTTTCAAAGCTTGGTGGGCCTTCAAAGACTGTTTCACTCAGGTTTTTGGTTCTGGTTCTAGAATTAATTATAACAATTATCCATTCCTATCAGAATTTATCTAAAGACTCCCTGAGAACTGAACACTGGGCAGTGTGTGTGAGGTTGGATACACAGACTTGAAGAGCTAGTCAAGCGAAACCAGTGTCTGTGGAGCCTGGTGTGAGAAAACAAGACATCCCACGTCTGTGTTTGTATTTACCTCTTTCCTGTCTCATCTCGGAGGTGGAACTCTCAATGTCTCCACGTATTTCCTCCGAAACTCCTAAGTTGCTTTTAAAGCCGAGTGACAGCAACAGTTGCACTAAAGAGAAGTGGAGTTTAAATTTGCTGAACCAGAGTTCAGTGTCTGTGGGTGTTCTCCCAGTTAGACACTGGGGTGCCCATGGCAACTGACTTCTCATGATGTCCACTTTGTGGTGTTGTTCTTGGA
>NW_020961362.1:2213-8631 GCF_003031625.1 Empidonax traillii | reverse complement strand
TTTATTATTTGTAGTTATTATGACTTTTATTTTAATGGAAAGTAGAAAATGGTATTGATAACGTTCTGCAGTTCTACAGCTCCTTTCATGTGGTGATCCAAAGGCATTACACAAATGTAAATGTGGTGCACCCTTCAGCTGCACCGTAACTGGGTGAGAATGAAATAAGATGCTTCCACCACTGGATCATTCGGAATCCCCCTCCCATTTTTCACTCTAACCTGTTGTTTATTCACATCATCCATTAAATGGGAGAATAAAGTTGCTAAATCTCTAAAAGCAGGTCGATTAGTCTCAGGATATTTGAAAACACATGCTGCTTGGATACACAGTGGGGGATGCACATATGTTTCACAAATCGTTCAGCACTCCCCATTTCTCAGACTTAGTAGCAGTTTGTTTAATTCCAGTAGCAGTAAGTGATACTGAAGGAAAACCTGAGAATGTTATTTGGTCTTCTGATGAATGAGTTATGTATGTGTTGTCTGCATGTATTGGAGCATAGCTAATGGCGTGCAATGGCCAATATTCCTCCTTGGACAATAAGGATGAAAATCAGGTGACAATCCTATGATGTCATCTCACTGGAGCATTTCAAGTAAAATATTTTGGAGGGGAGGAATTGTTTACATAATTTCACAAATTACTGTTGAGAATTTCCAAAATGTTGTTACACAGGCGTGGATAAAATTTATAGAGTGAAATAAGTAAGGACAGTTGGTTTTGTGAGTCATTGGCAGTACTCTGTGAGCTAGTTTTCAGTTATAAGAAAAGGTTGGTTGGGTAAATCAGTGGTAAATATTGCTGAAGTTAGTGCTTTCAAGGTTCTCAGTACAGAATGTTGGTTTTCTGTGGAAATACCTATCTGAGGTCATGGTAGATGTGAGTTCCAGGCTTAATAAATCTCAGTCCTTTGCTGGAAAGAATTTGATGCTGATTGAGTGGATACATACATTTGGAGTAAGCAATAAAAAAAAAAAGAATTGGATTCCTTATGTCCATCAACTGAAGTGTGGTTATGTAACTGAAGGCAATTGAGTTCATGCTTATTATATCAGCAGTCAGATTTTCTGGCAATCATTGTCCGCACTTAAAGCTTTGGTTTCTACCAACCTTTCTGGGGGTGTACATATTTGAGGTGTGAATGTTTCAAAGTGACTTTTATGCATGATAGATCTGGGACATTGTAAAAGAATGTGGAGGGGTCTTTTTCATCTGTCTAGTAGAACACACAAAAAATTTCCCTGGGAGGAATGCCAGGGGTGATTTAATAAATTCTGCCTTGGTCCAAGCCTGGCACTCGGAAACAGTTATAGAAATGAGGAGGTGAATGTGCAACTTCACAATATCTATTAGCCAGTCTCTTAATCTATTACTGCAAGTTAAACAATAAGACTCAGAAATCTTACTTATTGCTCACACCTCTAAATGGAAGAAGAGGTGAAAGGAGGAAAGCTATCTGGCACCTTGTTTTATGAACCCTGCCACATGTCCTGTCCTCTTGGATGGATCAGACAGACTTGCCATGGATGGGAAAGTGTCTGACCAAAGCACATTTCAAAATAATGGCTTTCTAAAAACAATAAAAGTGCCAGCAACCTGTTCAGCACGAAACTATGACTCAGTGTTTGTTAGAAGTAGCAGGATGGAGCCTGTTGCGCTCTCTGGGTACCCAGTTCCTTCTTGAGGTAAATTCTCCTCTCTGCTGTGTGAGGAATGGGAGGGGAAAAGGAGAAAGGAAGGACATAAAACAAGTGACTTCACCCTCCTTAGTGCACACAAGCTATATGTATTTAAAGAGGAAAAAAATGCAGGGCAGCACTTGTACGGTCATTCCTTGTTGAAAACTTGTATTTTCTTTTCACCCAAGTAAGAGACGTAGTTTTTAATATCGCACACCTCAAAGTATCAGCTTCACAGTAATCTTGAGGTAGGGTGAGGCAGATGTCAGGGAGTTCAAATGTAGATAAATTTTGCAGTCAACAAGCATACTGACATTGAAAGTCCTGCTATTATTTAAGGACATCAGCAAAAAAAGCCTCTGGATCTTGCTGATGAGTATCACGGCATTAGTTAACTCAGTGTAGAAGTTTAATCGTTTACTTGTTTCATACTAGGGCTGGTGGGTATCTAAGGTAGAAGAGAACGTTTCCTTGAATAATTGTGGGTGTTTTCTTTTCAATTTTGAGAGTTGGAATTGTCACTGATATGTTAAAGCACATCTGTGACAGGCCAATATAAAATTCAACATAAAGATAAAGCCTGATGGTAGTTTCCAGATCACCAGGACCTAATGTAAAATAGCAATGAGAAGTAATTTTTTACTTCTTAGCTGCTGTGAACAAATACAATTGCAGTAACCCAGGGAAGCCTTAGAGGGACTGAAGCATTTTAATTTTCTGACTAGGAAATTTCTTGCAATTTTTAAAATGTTACCAAAAGGTTTTCTCATTCATCGGTTCTTTCACTGTTCCTTCGCAGAAACGGATTAAAAGATGTTATTTTAAAATATTGAAAAGGGAGCTGCCACACTTTCTAATTACCTCTGCAAGCAATTGGAAGTTAATGGGTTCTGTGTGATCTTTCTTAGATTCCCTGCTAATTAAATGTGCAGCACAGAATGTTGTGGATGCAGCCAGTGTAAATGGCATGGCATAATGTAAAGCTTTGGAAATGCATTCATGGTTCATTGACAAAAAAACCTGTTTTGTTTGTTTGTGTTTTTTTTTTTTTTTTTTTGAATGTATACTCGAAATGCAATTTCTTTCAAAGGAGAGTGTATTTTTAAAGGGCTCGGCAACACAACCTCACAAAAAATAGGTCAGGTGTCTGCTCCCTGAGTTCTGTCTCACTCCATAAGAGGAAAGTACTTTGGATTCAATGTTTGTTTATCTGTTTATGGTGAACCTGGCAAGCTGTTGTTAAGACTGCACGAAGAAAGGCCAACAGAGAATGTGAAGACAAATTACCATTCATGAGACTGGCTGATGTAGGGTAGTGTTTTAGGAGCCTGTAAAGCTTCTCTGAAATGCACTTTGAATTTTTATTTCTTATCTGTAGAGCATTATAGAGAGCACAAACCCCCTTTACATTTAGCTGAGGGAAGAGTCAGACTGACAGGAATTGGTTCTGCAAGTTGTGCAAATTGAAGAAATGCTCCATTATTTCTTGTTACCAGCTGAAATGCCTTCTTTTTGTTTGTCATATGTAATACTCTTTATTTGTCATCAAGCTCTTTAATGCCTTTAAATATGATGCATTTGCTAAGCTCTTCTAAGAAAAGCAATTAATGTCCATGTGCTGGAATTAATGGAAACAGCCCAAATATCTTTGTATTTATTGATGCAGTTTACTGTTTGCACTATGCATGACTCTGATATTAGGTTTAACATTAAGACTGGAGAGGTAGGAGAAGTAACTTTAATAGAATGAATAATTTATACACCTTATCTTGCCATCTCACAGTTGGTTTACAAACACTAAGACCCACGTGGACTGCTTAAATTTTTACCAAAAGAAGGGAAATTCTCTCAAGGTAGTAAATATTCTGATAGAAATAGAAGGACCAGGGTGGTTTTGTAGGTATCTCTGCAAAGCCAGAGATACATTCAGTGAGGTGTTCCTGGTTATTGGGTGGGGTTTAGGACTATCTTTCTGTTGACCTGCAGTATTCTGCATCCAGCATAAAGGAAACTATATATACATAGTGCCAGCTTCCAAGTACATGCAGTTATTATTCCACGATGTAAATACTCCTACTTTTTGAAGTAATTTCTGAATATCTTCCAACACGAACTTCTGAACAGTTTTTTATGTGGTTCTGCTAGAAGTGAACACATAGGGATGCAAATTGCTTAAAATGATGAACAGTCTTTTGGTTTTGTTTTTGAGGTTTTCCTATTTCTTTGTTCTGAAGTATCTTGTGACCAATTTATACACACACAGTCGAAGTCATTCGCTGACACTTTGATTTCTTTTTTTTCCCCCCTTCTTTAAGCTGTCCCAACTCTGTGCTTTTGCTATCTTTTATTTTAGTCTTAGAGTTTAGGTTTTGTGGGCATACAGGTGCAGCTGTCTTCTTTCAGCTGACAGCCATTAGATCATGAGCAGTGTGATCCCATCAGCTTTCCTGTCCTATTGGTCCAGCCTAAACACAGAAGGGCAATACTGATAAAGGAAGTCAACAGCAACTCCTCCATCTCCCTTGATTAATTGTGTGATAAATTGCAGTAAGGAGTCTGAAGGCGATTATTCCCCGAAGCCTCTCATGGAAAAAGAAAGGTTATAGGATCTGATGCTTGGGGCACCGAGACATTGCTCGGTTTTAGCTCCTAAGATAAACCAATGTTAATTTTTTCGAGGCCAATGGTCATGTTTTCGCAATTTCTGTCATTTTTTGCAAAGCAAAATCAAAATTCTCATGGTATGCAGAGCAAAATGTCATTTCACAAGGTTGTAGCTGGGTCTATTTCAATTCACAAGGCAAATCTTCCTTGTTCTTTTTTTGTTAGAAGCAATAGGAGAATATCACAGTACTCAAGACCAAACAGCGGGATAACCTCAGGCAAATACTGACCTCTCTCCTCTTGAGTAATGAGCAGAAGAAATCTCTGCAGTCTTGTTCAACAGTTAATTATCATGACTGTGTATCCTCTAAACCATTAAAACTATTCTTGCAATGTAGATCTGATACAAGTCCAGAATTTCTTGGATCATAGGATGTATTTTGGTTTTGGAAAATCAATAGTAGTGTTATGATGACACTAATTTTTTTTGTAAGACCATATTTGTGCGCAGCTACAATTTATATTTTTTTTTTTTAAATGAAACAGAAAATCTCTTGCTGAAGAACTGCAACTGAATTATAAAAATATATAGTGGAAATTGCCTCCTTGAGTTTGTGGATTCTTGAATTTTCCCTTTGTTTTACTATGACATGGGTTTTTTTAAGGTCTCAGTCATCTGTATTGTTCTGACATGTAATCCACTTGTCTTTTAAGTAAAACCAAGACCATGCACCCATCATTCCTCTGTGCCTGAGTTCAAAATGAACAATAAGCTGTGTTGACATGATCTTAGGTAGGCAGTTTTATCTGGAATATACCTGTGCATATTTCTTTCTTTTAGGTTCTTTCGTTCATGGATATTTTCCAAAAAATTCTTTGATAAAATATGTAATATTAAATGCAATGTACCAGATTTTCAACCAGTGGAAAGTAGAATCTTTTGAAGATATCAGTCAGGTTGATTTTCCTGAGTGTTAGACTATTTCTGTTGCTGCTTCAATCTACTCAAGGCATTTACCTTTAACTGTTCCCCACATTTAAGGTGAACACTGGTCTGTTCAACCTGATACATGGCAAGGATTGCTGAGATTTGACAATGTTTGAGTATAAATTAAATGCACCAAAGGAGAATGTATGTTTTAGTGAAAAATGTAAAGCTGTCCTTACTGGTGTCAGAAATACAAATTTTTAAGTCTATCAAATGTAACCATAATTAAAGCATCACATTTCAGCAGTCCTTTATCAATTGTAGGAATATATCCACTAGCTTCCAATGATGTGTTCTCCTAAGCACTGCTTCCTGTATTTTACATAAACCCTTGTAAAAAAACCCAAACTTCTGAAAGTTCTGAATTAAGATTTCTGATGGTAACAATACCTTCTTCAAACTCTGTTCTGAATTATGTAACCTGAAAAGAGAAAATAAGTTATTTTCTGTTGCATGGAGCCTGGATTGGCAGTTCTTAAACTTAATGAACTCTTGCCATATTGAAAATATTGTACATCCCATGCCCTGCAGTCTCAGGGACCTCTTTTTTTAAGAAGGTTCTCTTTTCATGTGCTTAAGTGAAAACTTCAAAGTGTGACTCAGTATAGGCTAAAAACTTTAAAAAAGAAAGCAGAAGATTTTTCTGTATTTAAAAAAACCCCACTAAACATACAAAACACGATTTGCAGAATAGTCTTGGTTATTACTCGTAGAATACTCTTGTTTAGTGCCTTCTTCATGGATGGGATGGCACTGGATATCGCCACTATTTCTGAACAGTGAAGTTCAGAAAGTCAGTCTTTTACTTGCCTTTGTGCAGTGTCATATAAAAAAAACCACCCTGCTGTTGGGAATTATAGAGGTAATTTCACCCACTGCAGTGTTGTACTTTGATGGTTAAAATGTGAGATACACTTATCTTTATTTCTCCAGTGAGATGGTTCCAGATGGAAGTCATGAGAGGGGAATATCATGGTCTGTTCTCAGGTGAAACCTCAAAGTACAGATCCTGGATGGGGAGACACATCACAGAGGGAGCACTGACACGTTTTGCTCTTCATGATTATTTAGGACAGCTGGATGAATATGCAAAAGAAAAAAAAAACAGGGGGGGGGGGAAGCCCAAGTGAGGTTAATTTGGACA
>NW_020961362.1:0-1078 GCF_003031625.1 Empidonax traillii | reverse complement strand
GGTCTGTTCTCAGGTGAAACCTCAAAGTACAGATCCTGGATGGGGAGACACATCACAGAGGGAGCACTGACACGTTTTGCTCTTCATGATTATTTAGGACAGCTGGATGAATATGCAAAAGAAAAAAAAAACAGGGGGGGGGGGAAGCCCAAGTGAGGTTAATTTGGACAACGTTTATAAGTTTAGAAAAACTACGGGTTTTTTTCCTAAAGCTGCCATCAAATGTGCACTGACCACTGTCAGTGACCAAATGTGCAGTGATCAAATGTCTTCAGGTGAATCAGATATGGTGTGGTTTTATATCAGGGTTGCCATTATGTGCTCTGTTAACAGGGAGTAAGTGTCATATTTACATGGTCATATTTGCAAGAGGTTTTATGATCTTCCTGTAGCAAAGAGACTGAACTTAAGCCAGGGAAAAAATTGCTGCAAAACTCATGGACAGGTTAGGAACTAAGAACTACTCAGCAGCTTCATTCTATGACAAATTATAAATGATAGTACGTTAGAGAAAATTATGATTTCTTGGGGAATGTTTTTAAAGTAGAGATCAAATTGTTTATAATTCATGGTGAGGACTGTGAGAAACAGTATGCTTAACACAGGATAGTCAGTGTGTGTTGTATGTGGAGAGGGAAGGTCAAATCTAACTACACATTTCACGCTTGCAATCAAAGCAATTTGCCAGTAGAACACATCTGATTTATCACAGTCAGCTCCTAACTCACCAACCCAACCTCTTAGGAAGCATCCTCTGGGTGCACATCCTGTGGAGAGGCAATCTTCATTGCAATTAACCCTTTACATTTTTAGAATTCTCTGGTTTGGACGAGACAACCGCTCACACGTTCTTGCTGTTCACGCTGGGCTGAATTTTTATTTGTACTCAGGCAGTGGGTTGCAAGCAACAAATGCCAGAAGCATTTTGTGTGATTTCAGGGTTCTGCCAGTGAGGGCTGGCCTTGTTTAGTTCTCTGGAAAGGGCTGCAGGGTAGAATTGAATATTTGCAGGCAGTCGAGTCAGAGTGCTGGAAAAACAGTCTAAGCAAAGTACAGCACACTGGGAAATAAAGTCTTT
>NW_020961361.1:0-6432 GCF_003031625.1 Empidonax traillii | reverse complement strand
CCACCCTTTAATCCTGAGGTTCATCTGCCGGGGCCAAGCACGCTTGGACGGTGGCAGTGAGGTCCTCAGGACGTAGATGGATTGCCTTACGGGCTAACGAGCTCCATCTGCCCGGGGAGGGGCCCCGACCGGGAATCGAACCCGGGTCTCTGCAGTGACAGTGCAGTGTGTTTTCCTCTACACCACCGGGGGCTCCCTATAAAGAGTGCATATATTCCTATGAAATAACACTAAATCAGTTACATCAGGCTCTATAAAATGGTTTGGTTTTTTTTTTCGGAGACAGCCTCCAGACAATAATATAAAGAATTCATTGTATTTCTCTGATCACAATTCTCTTCAGGAGCAAGTAGTTTATTGTATTGTAAATCTGGCCACCTACCATCAGTGAAAACCTGTGCTTACAGGAACCTAGCTTTCTAAAGGACTAAAAAGCTGAGCTAGCATGCTAGCTTTGACAAGGGTAGACTATTAGCCCTTCTTTGGAATTAAACCATATGATTGAATTTTGTTGTTGTTTCATTTGATGAAGCAAAATATAGCACAAAGATTGTGGAGCAAATATGTTTAATAATTTAACAAGCTGTAAATGTATTTTAGGGTTTGATCCAAAGCCCATTGAAGTCCATGGAGAGGAATGGTTTCTCAAATTATGTCACAGCTCTTCCTCTTTAATCCCTCTGTATGTTCACCACTATTCATATTATTTCTTCATGTATTCTCTATGGTAAGGCCACAGCTAGAACCCTGTTTCAGGAAGAGAAGCTCCTTGAAGTAAGTGTTTGTCCAGCTGGCAGTAAGGTTCTTTTGTTGACAGCAAATCTTGAAAGAAAGATCTGCTTTTCCCCTACCTCAGACTGCCCTTGACGGGCCTTTGCTTCTCTTGGGACCTGCTACTCTCTCGGTCCCCTCCCATGATTTTAGGCTCTTCATTAGTGTGCTGTTGTGCTGCAAAATCTGCCTTCTGTCCTCTTCTTCTTGCGGATTGAGTTGTGGCTCAGAAACAGAGAGAACCAACCACAACCACTTGCTCCAGGAGTTCACAACTAATCTTAACATAATATGTTGGCACCAAAGAAATTAACTTATTTTGAATGAGACTGAATAAAAATTAATGGGAATCTTATCTGTTAAAGTACTTTTCTGTTTATGGAATTGTTCTTCAAGTCTTTGCATGTTCTTGAGTTGCTCTTCTTCCAAGCTCAAATTCAACCCAGGTGAAATATTACGTTATGATCATCAAACTTGTACTTCAGTAAACTTTCTTCCTTGAAGCCAAAGTTGGTTCTGTGTTTCAGCCCATTTTATTCTCAGCTCCAGTCAAAAGCACCACGTCTTCCTAAAGTACACAGAATATATATTTGTTCCACTGAGAAGCCAGAGTCACTAATGATCATGGAATTGCTCACTGACAAGATGGGTGTTTGCAAGAAAAAGCACTATTTGGAAAAGTTGTGTTTTACTTGAGTAAATCCCCCATCAGGAGGCCAGGCTGCTAAGCCACTGGAAAAGTAGGGCACTCAGCAACAGAAGAGCTTTTGGGAGGCTAACAGTGATCAGTCTGTTTGACACTGAAGTCAGTAGATCAATAGGTCCCTGCACCTCTTCCCCAAATAAACAGTTCTTTGCTGAAAAAAATACCAAGTAAATGGTGAGGAACTGCATACTGCTGTACCTGGGATGAGAAGCTTTGTGGGTTTATTTTATGTTTTGTATGTTAAAGGCTCTAGGTGGGTGAGAAGATGTGTGGCACCACATTAATATGAAATAGTAATGGCAGGTGCAGTGATGAAAAAGGGACACTGGAACATCTTTAAGAATATCAAAACATGTTTAAGAATATCAAAAGTCAAATATGGTGCTGTTTACCACACTGGCTTCTGCAGTTCAGGTTGATTCCAGCATGGCCCACAAGCCAGCCTTGAGCCTTGGCCCCCACGTTGGGTCTGTTGTCACCCCACATTCTCCATGGGGAGATGGCATACCTTCCACTTGCCCAGGCTCTTTCCCCAGCTTGTCCCTGGGTGTCTTACAGCACTGAAAACACACCCACACCTCTGCTGGCATGTGTGCTTCAGAGGTGTGCCACAAGTGGGGAGTTTGGCCAGCAGCCTCATTCACGTGGGTTTCATGTCCTCTCCACCTGCCCACACTGGAGCAGACCTGGATCACTGGGGCATTACGGCTCACATCCAGAAGCTCAGGGCAGGGAAAAATGGAGTTCTATTCACGTTTGGAGGAGTTTGGGGTTTTTTAATCTGTTGTTCACTGAATGTTTGAACATTCAGAAAGCCTATACTCTCAAAATTATTTATTATTACTTTTTTATTAATAAATAACCACGGTTCCTTTGTCATATGGGAAGTAAACTACTTGGACACCTAAATACTCAAATTGCATTGCAGAAGGTTTTAGTTAATTAATTTCATTAATCACAGTCTGTTGCTGTTTGTGAGCTGAGGAGGAATAAAAATGGCTGTTCTTAGCAATGAGACTGCACCTGTGCTTTTTGCTTTGAGACGGTAAAAAAGGTGTTCTGCCCATGTCTTGTATTATGTAATGAGAGGTGTAATTTTTATTAGATTTTTGTCTTGCAGTTTAACACCATTAATATCTGGTATATCATTTGTTGGGGACACATACCTTACACTTGCAGGAGAATGGGTTATGTGATTTACAGAGGCAAATTAGAAGTTTGCAGTGAAACGGGAATTCTGTGACTACTGTGGCATGTCCTGTTTTTATCTATCAAAGATTAGGAAGGACAGAAATATCTGAATTTAAGACTGGATTAATGAATGCACGCACAGAAGAAAAAAAAGAAAAGAAAAAAACTCCACACCCACTTTGAAAGTACTTTCCCAGCAAAAATACCATAAAGCACTATAAAAAAATCCAAACCCATGTGTTTTACTCCCATGTGCTGTAAAATTGATGTGGAAGTTTGAAATCTGGTATAGTAAAAAAGTGGGAAAAATCCAGTGCAATTGATTTGAGAAGCATATTTTTAACTTTAAAAGATGGGAGATTTTATCTACAGTAGTCATATTTAAGAAATGTATATAGTGCTCATAAAAATCTTCACACACACACACATCCCCATATATATATATATATATATATATATATAAATATATATAGACCTCTTTGGGTACCTCCTCTGCAGCGTAAACAGTGGTAATCACTCTGAAAGCAATGACCCAAACTCTGACAATTTGCACTGGCTGCAGCTCTGCCTGAGCTCATTTATCATACGATAGGTACAGAATGGGCAATGGTAAGAACGCTTCCCATGTGAGCAGTCTGATCAAAAGGGGTTATTCCCACAGTGGAGTCAAAAGAGATGATTAATCTGTTTGGTCCAAGGTCTTTGTATTGTGGTCAGCAGCCCATCAGAAACCTGAGTGGGACACACCACCACCTCTTCTCCTCTTGGCTGCCAGGTAGAAACAACTTTTAGGCACTACTCCCCTGGTCCAGATTCACACAGTAGCCTGGAGATAAAAGATACATAACCACTAATGAATCCAGGATTTCCTAGTTCCCACTTCTACACTTCAGTTATACTTTTTAAGGCTATTTACCAAAACTACACAGCATTCTTTGAACACAAAAGTTTCTGCTTTTCACAGGCATCGTTCTTTATGCCCTCTCTTGGAAAATTGCAGGTGCATTATATAACTGCTATGGGTGTTATTTATTATTATCTCTACTGGGAAATCGATTGGTGCTGCAGAGGGTAACAGCAAACACTTAAAGCAAAGAGGAGATGATATTCTCCTGTGGTGATACTGATGACACTGATAGATGGTAAATAGATGGTCAGAGAAACCCTACTGTTAGCTTGGCAGGATTGACCTTAAACAGTTATGTAGGCTCATATACATTTTGCTTTCAGTCTGCCACCAAAGCAAAAGCAATGGGTGCAGTAGACATGGAGGCTGCATGCCAGCATCAATATTGCATTTGTATCACTTTTGTATGTGTTTAGAAAAAATGCTCTTGGGTCTGTTTGAGTAGTGAAGCAAGAATTTCATTATTTCAGTGTGAGGCTCTGGCTTGAAGTGGAATAGCAGCTGCTAGTTCTCTGGTTTTGTAGTCAAAAAACAATACTAAAATATATCAAACTGTCTGACCTCTCTCCCAGTCCTCTGAAAATGTCAGCCACTGTGTCTATTGAGTATCCCATGACCAAAAGCATGTGCAAGCCTCCACTGCACTCCTGGTTCCTGGTTTAGCCATTCACTTTGTCCTTTCCATAGCTTCCAGTGCTGGTGGCAGGGATCTCCTCAGGGATTATTTTTACATAAAGTCCTACAGAGGTCACAGTAACACGACAGACCCTCTTTGCCTGACACAGTACAAATGCATCAAGAGCCGTAATACCTGACTGGGATGAAGCACAAGTCCTATCTGTGGCAAGTAGGAATCCCCTGGTATTTTCTGTAATAAAGGTGCAATGCCCTAATTTAATTCCACCTTGGCTAATTACGTTGTCTGGTCGCATTTGCCAGTGCGATCACCAGGACGCAGCATTGTGCATTTACTGCTTTGACTGTTGCTAACAAACTGTTTAGCTGTCACACCGTTAGCTAGTGCTAACACAGGATGATCATGGACATTCATATATCTGTGAAATAAGTAGAGCTGCTTGAACAAGTTCATATCACACTGCAGAATTAATTGCACCTCAGAGAAAAATTAGGTTTCTCCTTTATTCAGTATAGGCCTAAATCTACTTCCTCTGAAATCAGTAACAAACTGTGACTGATTCCAGGGCAAACCTTGTTCCAGTCCTTTATTAGCAGATGGACTTTGGATATCAGTGAATGAAGTTTGCACTGTATGTGGAAGACAGTATTGTCTTTCTGTAGGATCTAATAAATAACTTTCTGTGACTTCTTCAGGTCCTAGCCTTGCCAATTATAAAACCTTGTGTCATTGTTTTCTGAGGAGCAGCATTTTCCTTTTTGAGTAAAGCTAGCAACATTCATGTGAAAGAATTAAAATGCGGTAGACTATTATAAATGCAAGATTGAATTACTGTCTTTTGGGGGAAATTTATCTGAGTGTGCCTGATGACATCCTTTAGCAAATGACACTCAGTTGAAAAAGATATATTGTCATCTGTATTGATAATCTACTATGGTAATGTTTGAAAATAGTTTAAATTAAACAATTAAAAAAATTGTAGGGAATCTGCATTTAAAGATCCAGTGGAGTATCCATCAAAGTGACAGACATTTCTTTCTCATTGGTGTCTCAGATATGTTTACAGTTTATGGTATCAAAAAATAAGGAAAACATATATGAAAGCCTAAAAGGAATAATGACTCAACACACTTAATTGAGATGGCAACCAAAGTAGCAGGTGTCAGAATAAGTATGTTGTAAAGTCGGTAAAAAATCAATTGAAATAAAGCAGATTTCACTCTGCCACTATTAAAATTAGATATAGGCAAGTTGAATGGTCCTTGTCCAACCACAACTATGCAAAAGTCGAATTAGATTATACTACTCCACGTACATGGTTAGCTAATATGTTGCTAAATGGGATTTAACTATGCCTCTGATGACTATTCAGTTGTGGTCAGCACGTTTTAACAAATCTATCTTGATTTTCCATAACTGTATTTAAAGCACAGTAACATCTAGCTGGGTAGACAAGGTTTCAGTTTGCACTTGAAGGCTTTGTGCTGTGTAGGGTGATTTTTATGACATAACTACTTCAACAAAAGCCCTACAGTAGACACAATTACACTGGAGAGGGGCGAAGTGGTTTTGATGTTATGGCTTATATCGCTTGCCAAACTGGAATGCATTTTATAGGCAAAAAACACTCTAATTATGTAGGAGGAGTTAACTGGCAGAGCTCCACATGACAAAATTTTCAAGTGTAAATGGAAGCTAGGTGCTTATTTAATTCATTGTGTCTTCTAACCACTTAACAGAGTATCATTTGCTTTCCAAAACCTCCCCTTCCCCAGCTGTGCACTGGGTGTGACTCTTACCCAGTTCAGAAGTCAGCAGGAGGACACCAGCCCATCTGAGAGGGAGGATCAGGCCTGCTCCTTTAGAGAAAGGCTGCACTATTGGCATTCCCCCACTAGCAGACAGTGGTGTAACAAGAAAAGCAACACCCTGGGAAATACGAAAACATGCAAAAAATTAGTCCTTGTTCTACACTCTTCTCTATATAACTCTGCATAATTCTAACTTCTTTACTAATCAGTGTGTGGGTGCACCTGGGACAAAAGGCATTTAAGAAAATGCGTGAGATGTTACCTGGACACCAGGCAGGTTGCACACTGCAGGGAGTGCAGAGAACAGGTTTTCCCTCACACTACAGAGCTGCCAGCTCTGGCTGCCATAACCAGCCACAGGAGACTTTTTTCTTGTCTGTGGATGGGCTAGTGTGGCTAGACTGCATCT
>NW_020961360.1:12218-14635 GCF_003031625.1 Empidonax traillii | reverse complement strand
CCTGTATCCATGGGAATGGCTGGAAGGGATCCAATCCATGCCCTGTATCCATGGGAATGGCTGGAAGGGATCCAATCCATGTCCTGTATCCCTGGGAATGGCTGGAGAGGATCCAATCCATGTCCTGTATCCATGGGAATGGCTGGAGAGGATCCAATCCATGTCCTGTATCCCTGGGAATGGCTGGAGAGGATCCAATCCATGTCCTGTATCCATGGGAATGGCTGGAGAGGATCAACCTCAGGATCCTCATTCCCATCCTTATGGATGGATAATTAACATCTGGAATTAACATCTATCCTCATGGATGATTAATTAACATCCGGAATTAAAATCTCACATTCCTGTTTCTCATTAATTAACTGTGCAATTAACATCTCCTGTCCTTATGGCTGATTAATTAACATCTGGAATTAACACCTCCTATCCTCATGGGTGATTAATTAACATCTGGAATTAAGAACTCACATTCCTGTGGGTGGATAATTAACATCTGGAATTAACATCTCCTGTCCTTACAGCTGATTAATTAACTATGGAATTAACATCTCGTATCCTTACAGCTGATTAATTAACATCTGGAATTAACATCTCGTATCCTTACAGCTGATTAATTAACATCTGGAATTAACATCTTGTATCCTTATGGCTGATTAATTAACATCTGGAATTAATATCTCCTATCCTTATGGCTGATGAATTTACATATGCAATTACCACCTCCCATTCCTGTGGTTGATTAATTAATTATGTAAATAGTATCTCATATCCCTATGGATTATTATTTAACATACGTAATTAATATCTCACGTTCCTCTGGGTGGATAATTAACATATGTAATTAACACCTCACGTGTCTGTGGCTGATTAACTAACATATGTAATTAATACCTCATATCCTTATGGGTGATTAATTAACATGTACAATTAACATCTCACATTCCTCTGGCTGAATAATTAACTATATAATTAATACCTCATATTGTTATGGATGATTAATTAAGATGGAATTATAATCTTATGAGTAATTAACATATGCAACTGATATCTCACATTCCTGGGGCTGATTAATTAACTATGTAATTAATCTCTCATAGCACTATGGATTATTAATTACCGTATGTAATTAGATCACACATTCCTGTGGCTGAATAATTAATAATAATTGTAAACGTAATTAATATCTCATATTATTATGGAAGATTAAGGTCTGGAATTAATTAACATGTTTAATTAGGCTGTCACGTTCCTATGGCTGGATAATTAACAATGTAATTAAGATTACATTCTTATGGATGGATAATAGAGAGTGTAATTAATCACACTGGATAATTAACTCTGATTATTAATAATGAATGAATGATTAATAATAGTGAGTTAATGATTAATAATAATGAATTATGGAATAATAATAATGAATTATGGATTAATAATAATGTATCAATGATTAATAATTGTGAGCTAATGATTGATAATAATAATGAATTATTATAATAGTGAATGAATTATTATAATAATAAATGGATGATTATTAATAATTAATGAATGATTAATAATAGTGAGTTAATGATTAATAATAATGAATTAGGGAATAATAATAATGAATTATGGATTAATAATAATGTATCAATGATTAATAATAGTGAACTAATGATTGATAATAATGAACGAATTATTATAATAGTGAATTAATTATTATAATAATGTATCAAAGATTATTAATAACGAATGAATTATTAATAATAGAGTTAATGATTAATAATAATGAATTAATGATTGATAATAATGAATGAATTATTATAATAGTGAATTAATTATTATAATAAAGAATGAATGATTATAAATGATGAATGACTAATAATAGTGAATTGATAATAATAATGAATCAATGATTAATAATAATGTATCAATGATTAATAATAGTGAACTAATGATTGATAATAAGGAAAGAATTATTATAATAGTGACTTAATTATTATAATGAATGAATGATTATTAATAATGAATGAATGACTAATAATAGTGAACTAATGATTGATAATAAGGAATGAATTATTATAATAGTGAATTAATTATTTTTATAATAATGAATGATTACTAATAATGAATGAATGATTAAGAATAATGAGTTAATGATTAATAATAATGAATTATTGATTAATAATAATGTATCAATGATTATGAATAATGAATTACTGATTGATAATAATGAAAGAATTATTACAATAGTGAATTAACTATAATAATGAATGAATGATTATAATAAAGCGAATCATTATAACAATGAATTAATGACGGATAATAAACAATCAGTGATCACCGACGAATAACGACCAAAATCATTATTATCTGGAACATTTCCCTCCCAAAATCCAGCACGGGGGAAAGAAAAAAACCAAACCCCAAACCCCCGGGGA
>NW_020961360.1:6329-8547 GCF_003031625.1 Empidonax traillii | reverse complement strand
ATCCAGACTATCCCAGGTCCATCCCAACTATCCCAGATCCATCCAGACTGTCCCAGATCCATCCTGACTATCCCAGATCCATCCAGACTATCCCAGGTCCATCCAGACTATCCCAGGTCCATCCTGATTATCCCAGATCCATCCAGACTATCCCAGATCCATCCAGACTATCCCAGGTCCATCCCAACTATCCCAGGTCCATCCAGACTGTCCCAGATCCATCCAGACTATCCCAGGTCCCTCCATACTGTCCCAGCTCCATCCAGACTATCCCAGATCCATCCCGACCATCCCAGATCCATCCAGACTATCCCAGGTCCATCCAGACTATCCCATGTCCAGGGCTGGGTTGGTGGTCTGGGATCCCCACCAGCCACTGGATAACTCCATTTGTGGTTACGTATTCCAAGGAAAAATCAGACACAGGGACATGGAGAGAGCCCCAGATCCATGCCCTGCATCCCTGGGAATGGCTGGAGTGGGATAGGGAAGGTGGAGGATCTAATCCATGTCCTGTATCCCTGGGAATGGCTGGAGAGGATCTAATCCATGCCCTGTATCCATGGGAATGGCTGGAGGGGATCCAATCCATGCCCTGTATCCATGGGAATGGCTGGAGGGGATCTAATCCATGTCCTGTATCCCTGGGAATGGCTGGAGAGGAGGATCTAATCCATGTCCTGTATCCATGGGAATGGCTGGAGAGGATCTAATCCATGTCCTGTATCCATGGGAATGGCTGGAGGGATCCAATCCCTTCCCCGTGGATTCCCGGGATTCCGGGAATGCTCCGTCCTCCCTCTCCATCCCCTCTCCTCGCTCTGCTTCCCTTTCCAGGTGGAATCCCGGGATGCCCAGCGCGGGGGATCCGTCCCATTCCCACCCATGGGCCTGAGGGGCCGGAATTCCCTTCCCGAGGGGTGACCTGGAGAGCGGAGAAGCTCCTGCTGGAGCCGGAGCCGGAGCCCATCCCGGCCCTGGGAGCACCGGGAAGGACATTCCATGGGAATTCCATTCCATGGGAATTCCACTCCATGGGCAGCTCCTCCTCCCGCGCTGGCGCCTTCGGCTGGAGCTCTGGGATCCCTGTGGATGTCCTGATCCCACGGAGCCGCGTTCCTGGGAGAAGAGCTGGGGTTGTTCCCTGATCCCATCAATCTGCATTCCCGGGAGAAGAGCTGGGGTCATTCCCTGATCCCAGTTCCTGGGAGAACACTTGGTGCTGTTCCCTGATCCCACGGACCTGCATTCCCAGGAGAAGACTTGATCCCACCAAGTTGCATTTCCCAGGAGAAGCCCTCGTGTTATTCCCAGATCCCACAGAGCTGCATCTCCCAGGAGAACATCTGGGGTTATTCCCTGATCCCACAGAGCTGTGATTCCTGGGAGAACATCTGGGGTTATTCCCTGATCCCACAGAGCTGCAATTCCCCGCTCCCACAGCTCCTCATTCCCAGGAGATCCCCTGGTGCTATTCCCTGATCCCACAGACCCGCAATTCCCAGGAGATCCCCTGGTGCTATTCCCTGATCCTACAGAGTTCCATCTCCTGGGAGAAGCTCCGGTGTTATTCCCTGTTCCCATAGGGCTGCAATTCCCTGACCCCACAGACCCACATTCCCAGGAGAAGCCCTGGTGTCAATCCCTGATCCTACAGCCCCACATTCCCAGGAGATCCCCTGTTGTCATTCCCCGCTCCCACAGCCCCTCATTCCCAGGAGATCCCCCAGTGTTCTTCCCTGATTCTACAGACTCGCATTCCCAGGAGACCCCCTGCTGTTATTCCCTGATCCCATAGATCTGCATTCCCAGGAGATCCCCTGGTGATCCCACACACCCGCGTTCCCAGGAGAAGCCCTGGTGTTATTCCCTGATCCCACCGGGCTGCAATTCCCTGATCCCACAGCTCCTCATTCCCAGGAGATCCCCTGCTGTTATTCCCTGATCCCATAGGGCTGCAATTCCCTGATCCCACAGACCCGCAATTCCTGGCAGATCCCCTGGTGATCCCATAGACCCAGGAGATCCCCTGGTGTTATTCCCTGATCCCCTAGGGCTGCAATTCCCTGATCCCACATCCCCTCATTCCCAGAAGATTCCCTGTTGTCATTCCCCCGTTCCCACAACCCCTCATTCCCAGAGATCCCCTGTTGCCATTCCCCCGCTCCCACATCCCCCCATTCCCAGAAGAATCCCTGTTTGTTGCCATTCCCCCGCT
>NW_020961360.1:2135-4010 GCF_003031625.1 Empidonax traillii | reverse complement strand
TTCCTTCTGGGGTGACAGGAGGGCACTCCATGTTCTGGCATGTCCCTTAAATCCCAGGTCTCCTTCTGGAATGGCTGCAGGACACTCAGCGTTCCAGAATGTCCATTAAATCCCATTTCTCCTTCTGGGCTGGCTGGAGGGCACTCGGTGTCCCAGGATGTCCCTTAATTCCCAATCATTCCTTCTGGGGTGGCTGGAGGGCAATCCATGTTCTGGCATTTCCATTAAATCCCAGTTCTCCTTCTGAGGGTGGCTGGAGGGCACTCGGGGGGCTGGGGTGTCCATTAGATCCCATTTCTCCTTCTTGGATGGATGGAGGACACTCCATGTTCTGGGATGTCCATTAAATCCAATTCCTCCTTCTGGCATGGCTGGAGGGCACTCAGCGTTCCAGGATGTCCATTAAATCCCATTTCTCCCTCCTGGATCTCTGCAGGACACTCAGCGTTCCAGAATGTCCATTAAATCCCATTTCTCCTTCTGGGCTGGTTGGAGGGCACTCGGTGTCCCAGGATGTCCCTTAATTCCCAATCATTCCTTCTGGGCTGGCTGGAGGACACTCCATGTTCTGGGATGTCCATTAAATCCCAGTTCTCCTTCTGGGGTGGCTGGAGGACACTCAGCATTCCAGGATGTCCATTAAATCCCAATTGTTCCTTCTGGGCTGGCTGGAGGGCACTCGGTATTCCCAGATGCCCCTTAATTCCCATTTGTCCTTCTGGGATGGCTGGAGAACACTCCAGGTTCTGGCATGTCCCTTAAATCCCAGTTCTCCTTCTGGGAGGGGTTGGAGGTCACTCGGGGTGCTGGAATATCCATGGAATCCCATCCCTCCTTCTGGGGTGGCTGGAGGGCACTTGGTGTTCCGGGATGTCCATTAGATCCCGTTTGTCCTTCTGGGATGTCTGGGGAAGACTCAGCGTTCTGGGATGGCCCCGAAATCCCACTTTTTCTGGGGCTGGCCAGAGGACACTTGGTTTGGCCGTGGGTTGGGATGTCCCTCAATCCCATTTCTCCTTCTTGGATGGCTGGAGGACACTCCATGTTCTGGGATGTCCCTCAATCCCATTTCTCCCCCTTGGAATGCTGGAGGACACTCCATGTCCTGACCATGGATTGGGATGTCTCTTAAATCCCATTTCTCCTTCTTGGATGGCTGGAAAACCTTTGGAGTTCTGGAATGTCCATGAAATCCCATTTCTCCTTCTGGCATGCCTGGAAAACCTTTGGAGTTCTGGGATGTCCATGAAATCCCATTTCTCCTTCTGGCATGGCTGGAGGACACCCCGTGTTTTGGGATGTCCCTTAAATCCCATTTCTCATTTTTGGAATGCTGGAGGACACTCCATGTCCTGGGATGTCCCTTAAATCCCGTTTCTCCCCCTTGGAATGCTGGAGGACACTCCATGTCCTGCCCAAATCCATCAAATCCCAGTTCTCCTCCTTGGGTGGCTTCCTCAATCCCACCCCACAAACCGTCCTGGCCCGTCTTTCCCAGGATTTGCCCGGAATTCCTCCGGGATCTGGGCCTGGGCTCGTCTGCCCCAGCCGATCCATCTCTGGGAGCCCCGTGGGAGCTGCTCCTCCCGGGAAAAGAGGGATTGTATCCCATGGATCAGCTCCATCCCTGCCACGCCTCCCTCCTTCCAGGGGAATTTCGGGAATGAGAGGACACCCCCCCCCTCTCCCCCCCGATCCACCATCCCGGTGCTTTCCCGCTCGAATCCCATCGGAACCAGCCCCTGCTGGTGCCCAAATCCATCCCAAATCCCGCGGGGACAGCGGGATACAGGGATGGGAACAGCACCAGGGCGGCCTGGATGTGCGGGGAGACAACAGGGATGGGCTGCGGAGGCGGGAATCGTCCGGGAAATC
>NW_020961360.1:0-1111 GCF_003031625.1 Empidonax traillii | reverse complement strand
CCACCATCCCGGTGCTTTCCCGCTCGAATCCCATCGGAACCAGCCCCTGCTGGTGCCCAAATCCATCCCAAATCCCGCGGGGACAGCGGGATACAGGGATGGGAACAGCACCAGGGCGGCCTGGATGTGCGGGGAGACAACAGGGATGGGCTGCGGAGGCGGGAATCGTCCGGGAAATCCAGCAGGGATCCGCTGGGATGGTGGGAGGAGGAGCTGGGAGAAACCCGTGGGAGGTCCCGGGGAACGTGGGAAGGATTTGGGATGTGGGAAGAGCCGGGGGGAGGGGGGGGATTCTGGGGGGAATATCATGGAGCTGCCGTCAGTTTTTGGGGCGATTCCCAACCGCGGGAATATCCTGGGAATACCAAGTCCTGGTGGGAATGGGGGCTGAGGAGTGATCCAGGTTCTGGGAGCAGCTGGAAGAGGGAAAAAAACCCCCCTGGAATAAAACCCGGGAGTTTTATTCCAGCAGTAACGGAGCGATGGGTCAGGAATCACATCCCGGTGTTCCCAGGGATGTTTGACGAGCCTCACGCTCCCGGAGACACCCGAAAATTCCAGGTTTTTTCCCTGAGGGGGAGGCGAGGAAATGAATCCCCGCCTCTCCAGGATCCCGGCATGTCCTGGAATGTCCCAGGATCCCGGGATGTCCCGGCAGCCCGCGCAGGGCACGAAGGGAGGGATGGAGAGGGCGGGAAACTTCGGAAATTCCCGGGGAATCCGGGATGGAGGGAGGAGTTGGGATGGCCAGAGACAGGGGGGGAGATTCCAAGGATTCTGTGGGATTTGGAGGAGCAGCTCTGCCACCCGATGGACAGGGAGCAGCGAGCGGGAGGGACGGGAATGTTTGAGGAGCTCGGGACGGGCTCGGAGCATCCCGGGGGGGCTGTCAGGGCTCCCATCCCCCTGGAATCACCGGCGGGAATCTCCTGCCAGCTCATCCACGGGTTTGGCGTCCCACCAGGGGCTGGTTGTCCCGAAAAAACAGGAGGGAAAAGGGTCAGGAAAGGGTCGAGGTTCCTCATCCAACCTGGAACATCCCCTGCCTGCAGTGCTGCTTCCAGCCTGGAATTCCCATGGAGAGGCCATGGAGATGTTCTGGGGGCTCTGG
>NW_020961359.1:0-6433 GCF_003031625.1 Empidonax traillii | reverse complement strand
TTTTTTTTTTTTTTTAAAGGCTTTCTTAACACCTCAGTGCCAACCATCTCAAACCACAACTGCAGGTCTTGCCCAGCTGCGATTGCCCGTCCTCCTCCCCTCCTGAAATCTGAGTTGTTCCCTTGGAATTCAGATTTTGGAGGTGCTGGAGCACCTGGAAAAGCATCACCCGGATGAAGGGGCCCAGGGAGGAAAAACGCAGAGCCTGGAACGGGCTCAAACCCCGCCGTTAATGATTAGAAATGTTCTGGCATTTCACGTCCCTCCTCCGCAGCCTCAGCCTGCGGGAGACGGCGGCGCTCGGTGGCTCTGCCAGGACCGGGGGGCCACGGCTGGAGCGGATTTTGGGGACTAATTGAGGGACTAATCCTAATTTTGGGGCTAATTTCCCAGATCCTTGATGGATGAATCACCCCGAAAACCCTTCCTGCTTCACTCCCCCCAAACACCCTGTCTCCTCTGATCGGAGCAGGCAGCGATGGACCTGCAGGGTCTAAGGAAACAGAAAAGGATCCCAGCAGAGCTGCTGAGGCTTATCCTGGAAGCTGGAGTGGGGTTTTCTGGAGCAGAGCTATTCCCCACACCCCCAGCCACACTGGTGGGAAGAGGTGGCGGTGGAAGAGCGTCTCCAGCAGGGAGTGCCAACAGCTGGTGGAAGAATTGAGAGATGATTTAGAGCATGTCCTGGAGGGGGATTTGTGTGCTTGGTCCTGCGATTGTGGGGGTGACCCCCATCAGCCTCCAAGGTGGGAGGCAGGGGTGGGATGTGCCTGGGATGAGATGGAATGGGGTGAAGTGGGATGGGGAGTGGGATGTCAGGGTGTCCTGGGGAGCTTGGAGTGTCAGGGCACAAGGTGTGCCACCACCTGCATCCAACTGGAATGGCCCTGGAGACAGAGATGGAGATGGGATGGGAAAGACAGGGCTAAGGATAGGGACAGGGATGAGGGTGATGATGGGGATGGGGAAAGGGATAGGGATGGGGACAGAGATGATGGGGTTGAAGCTGGAAATCAGGACAGCGGTGGGGATTATGAGGGGGATGGGGACAAGAATGATGAGGTGGACAAGAATGGGGATGGCAACAAGGGTGGGGATGGGGACAGGGGAGGGGACAGGAATGGGGATGGGGATCATGACTGGGATGGCGATGGAGATGGTGACAGGAAAGTGGTGGGGATGAAGAAGGTGATGGAGGTGATGGGGATGAGGTCAGGGATGGGGACAGGGCTGGTGGCAGCAGCAGGGACAGTGGCAGGAGCAGTGACAGTGATGTCAGTGGGACAGGGATGATGATGATGATGGCAAAGAGGAAGGTCAGTGCCACCAGGCCCCCAAGAACAACGACCCCGGGGTGAGCAAACCCACCCAGGGAGCTCCGGTGGGGGTGGGCTGTGCAGTGGGCCGGGGGTGCTGGTGCCTGTCTGGGGGGGCCAGGCTGTGTTTTGGGGGCCGGCCGGAGCGGCATCGGCGCTGAGCCCACGGGCGACTTATGCAGTTGCTTAGCAACTCCCAAACCCGGATTAGAGGAGAGCGAGGCGGGCGATGGGGGGGCTGTAGGCTGCAGCCCCCCGCATCGCCCTGGAGGTCCCTCCTCCTTCCTGGGGTGCCCCGACTCACCCTGTCAGTCCCAGCACCTCGGCGTGGTCCGAGGGTGGAAACAGGGTCTGCAGGCAGCACCAAGGGCCGGGAGAGCAGCTGGGGGTGCAGGTCTAATTGGAGAGCATCCCAAATGTGGGGGGTTGGATGCTCCTGTGAGTGGGGAAGGGACCCCAGACCCCAACAGCAGAGCCCACTCCTCTGTGTGGAGCCTGGTGTTGGGCACAACAGCCCTGGGCTTAGGGGTGTGCTCACTGGGACGTGGTGTCCCACCATGCCCACCCTTCCAACCATTTTCATCCTTGCCATCCTCATCCACACTCTTCTTTGGGACCAAGTCATAAGTAGGTCAAGAACGATTTTCCCCCGTGCAAAAAACCTGGGGGGGCAAAACCTCCCTCCAGCATCACTGCGGGCCAAATGTCCCCCCTAAAAATGCACCCGTAGCCCCCATTTACTGCAGCTTTATCCCCCCCACACACAAAAAAAACCCCAAAACAACCCTCCACGCCGAGGGCGAGCCCCGTCAGATCTTGACTCGCATCCTCCGCATGTGATGTTGTGTTCCACCAAACTCCGAGGCGAGCTGCCGGCTCCTTTAAGTGTTAGGAGGGAGTTGGAGGCTGCGAAATAAAATTGGAGGAGGGAAAAAAAAAAAAAAAAGGAGAAAGGGAGGAGAAAAAAAAAAAAAAAAAGACACCCCCCTCCTTTTCCCCCCCAAAAGCCTGGCAGGGGTGTCGGGCTGATAGGCTCGCCCGGAGGAAAGCGCATTACGTAGGCAAGCGGCTCCGCTCAACTTGCCACCTGCGCCGGGAGAGCTGCCGGGGAAGCGAGATCCTGCCGGAGCCCCTCGCCCGCCGCTGGCCGCCCACCCACCCTCCGCCATGGACTGCTGCAATGTAGGTTCCCCCTTCCCCCTCTCCCCCCAACCCAGCACCCGCTTTTTCGCCTTTAATCCCTTATCAGTGTTGCTGTCCGGGGGCGGCCGAGGGGGTTTGGGGTGGTGGGGGCGGGGGGTGCGATGGGTGCTGCACCCGAGAGCTCAACCAGCTCCACGTCTCCCCCCAACCCCGGCGTTGCTGCAGCCCCCCCCGCCCCCCCCCCCCCCCCCCCCCCCCCCCCCCCCCCCCCCCCCCCGCCCCCCCCCCCCCCCCCCCCCCCCCCACCCCAAACCCCCCCTCCTGCTTCGCACCAGTTCAGCGTCCATCCCACCGGGGCACGGTCAGCATCCTGCATCCCACAGCCCGCTCGGGAAAATCACCCCCGTCCCCAAATCCAGCTTTTCTTTTTTTAGTTTTTTCTTCCCCCTCCTCTACCCCCTAAATTACTATCCAGGTGGGATCGGGGGTTGCATGTGGATAAAGGGATTAACTGGAGCTGCACCCCTCGCTCCTCACCAGAGGGTGAGCTCCCCTTGCTGCCGGCCGGCTCCGGGAGCTGATCCGGCACAAACCCACATCCTTTTCCCCGTTTCTCCATGTTCCCCTGACTTTTCCTGCCCCTCGCCCCCTTTCTTCCCCGCTTTCCTCTTTTTTTTTTTTTTTTTTTTTTTTTTCTCCTTTTCACACTTTCCCTTTCCCCCCCTCCTGCTTAGGTGGCAGCACAGGGAAAAGCCCCCATCTCTCCTCCTGGGTACCTCCAAAGAGGCAAAGCCCACCCTAGGGATAGGATTTCTCCTCTCTGGAATGGGGGATTTCTCCCTTCCATATAGGATTTTTTCCCTCATATATAGGATTTCTCCCTCGGAATATAGGATTTTTCCCCTAGGTACAAGTTTTCGTCCCCTGCGTAGAGGTTTTTATCCCATGGATATGGTATTTGTCCCCGTGAATATGGGATTTCTGCCCTGGATATAGGATTCCCCCACCTATATATAAGATTCCTTTAACTAGACATAGGATTTCTCCTGTGGATTTAGGATATGTCCCCCTGGATAGTTTTTTTTGCCCCCCTGAATATAGGATGTCTACCTTGGATATGGCTGTTGTTTCTCCTGAATATATATCTCTTCCACCTATATATAGGATTTCTCAACCTGGATATAGGTTTTCACCACCTGTATGTAGGATTTCTCCCCTGAATATAGGATCTCTCCCCTGGGTATAAGAAATGCCCCCGCATATATAGATTTCCTCCACCTGTACATGGTATTTCTCTCCTGGATGTAGCATTTCCTCTCTCTGAATATAGGATTTCACCCTTGGATGTAGGATTTCTCCCATGGATATAGGATATTTTTCTCTGTATATAGGTTTTCTCCCCTAACTGTAGGATTCCCTCCCCCGGATATAGTATTTCTTCCCTGGATATAGGTTTCTCCCACCTGTATATAGCATTTCTTCCCTGGATATAGGATTTCCTCCCTCTGGATATAGGATTTCTCCCCTGAATATAGGATTTCTCCTCTGGATACAGGTTCCCCCTCCTCCCCCCCATATATAGGATTTCTCTCCTGAATAGAAGATTTCTTTCCTAGATATAAGATTTCCTTTCCATGGCTATAGGATTTCTCCTCTGGCTATAACATTTCCACCCTGGACATATCCCTTCCACCTTGGGGCCGTCACTTGAGCCGTCACTGCTCCTTTGCTCCCCTCACCTTCGGCAATGGTAAAACAACCTGAGCAACTTCTCCAGCAGGATGAACATCAACCCCCCTCCCAAAATCTACAACTTCCAAATAACCTCCCCCCCAAAAAAACTCCTTTAAGTACTTTTGAGCCCCTCTGGGGGGACACAAAAGCTTCACTCCCTGCCCTGCATCCAACGTTGTCTCATTTCCATCTCATTTGTTTTTCCCGTGGTTTATTTTCCCCCCCCCTTGATCTCCATGCTGAGCCCAACTGCTCCGGTGGGATGTGGCAGGAGGGGACTGGTTGTAGTGATTTATCCTTGGGGGAGCTTTTCCTCCCCTCCAGCATCACTCCCTTCCCAAATTTCCCGGTGTTTTCAAACAAAACCTCGAGGAAGGATGTGGGAACATGCCACAGGCTGCGAGGGAAGGGGGAACTGAGGCACGACCGGCTTGGTTTGTGCAGCATGGCCCCCTCATTCTGCAAAAAATCCCCCCCAGGACCCATCCTCTGCTGCCATGGATGCTCCTCTCCCCGTGTCACAACCCTCAGGAATCAAGATTCACTCGGCTGGGCTCTGGCTTCTTGCAGCTGGGTGGCCCAGAGTGGGATTTAGGGATGGGCAGGGAGCGAAGCATCTTCCCCTGCTGCACCTTCCATTGCAAAGCCCGCAAGGCTCCTTCAAGGGACCCCAATTTTTAGCAACCCCCCTCATTTTTAGCAAAGGAAGTCCCATTTTTAACAAATAGACCTAATTTTTAGGACCCCTCCTCCCCTAATTTTTAGCACAGGGGCTAATTGAGGACCTTCTGGAATGGATCCCTTTGGGGAGGGGGATGCCCTGTTAGAGGTCCCACCAGCTGTAACCCTCGCCTTGCCGCCACCAGGAGGGAGCCTGCACGAAGCTGGACGAGGACATCCTGGACATCCCTTTGGATGATCCCGATGCCAACGCGGCGGCCGCCAAGATCCAGGCTAGTTTCCGTGGCCATATGACCCGCAAGAAGATCAAAGGGGGTGAAATCGATCGGAAAACCAAGGACGCCGAGTGCGCCAACAGCACCCGCGGCGGCGACCTCCGCAACGGCGACTAGGTACACCCCAACCCCGCCTCCTCCCCCCAAAACCCGGACACTTGTCCAAGGATGCTGCTCTGAGCATCCTTTGCTGTGTTGATTTGAGATGGAGCATCCTTCCCTGCTCAGATTTGGGATGGAGCATCCTTCCCTGCTCAGATTTGGGATGGAGCATCCTTCCTTGCTCAGATTTGGGATGGAGCATCCTTCCCCATGCTGATTTGGGATGGACCGTCCTTCCCCATGCTGATTTGGGATGAAGAAGGGGTTTTTCCTCCCAGGAGATGGAAGCACGCGGGCAAGCAGCCCCTGCCTTGCCCTAATTTTTGGGTGCGCGCCGTAGTAGTTGGGAAGGCTGGGAAGTAGGATGGGAAGGCGCAGCCCTAGATTTGGATTGAATCTCTCCCTTAGCAACACCACCCCGAGCGCCTCGCCTCAGCACATGCTATTTTTAAAAGCCTGTGTCACAGTCTCCTGGCAGGAAAAGGTAAATTTAAAAAGCGCCCACGGTGCCGAGGCCGCGTGGCACCGGAGCCCGGGGGGCGGCTGCTCCGTGCCCCGGCCGTGCCCTGTGCCCAGCCGGCACCGGGAGCGCGGAATGGCCCCAGATGCGGGAACGCTGGTTTGGGGTTAGCGGCGGGGAGGGCGTGATGCCGGCTTGGCCACGTGTGTGCGGCGGGGCTGGTGGGGATGCGGAGCTGGGATGGGACTGGGATGCAGTGAGGATGAAGTGGAGATGCGAGGGGGATGCAGTGGTGATGCAGTGGGAAGGAACTGAGGATGCAGTGGGGAAACAGTGGGGATTCAACAAGGATGCAATGGGGCAGCAACGGGAATGAACTGAGGCTGTAGTGGGGATGCAACTGGAATGCAACTCGGATGCAGTGGGGATGAACTGAGGATGGAGTGAGGATGGAATTTGGATGCAGAGAGGATGCAATGGAAACTGAACTGGGATGTAGTGCAGTGGCAATGGGGATGCAGTGAGGATGCAGTAGGAACTTGCTGGAGATTCACTGAGATGCAGTGGGGATGTGCTGATGAGTGGGAATTCAGTGGGGCTGTGGTGAGAACAAACTGAGGATGCAGTGGGGATCTAGTGAAGATCCAGTGGGGACAGGGGAAACACAGTGAGGACTCAGCAGGGATGCAGTGGGGATGCAATGGGGATGTGGTGGGAATGTA
>NW_020961358.1:5153-6433 GCF_003031625.1 Empidonax traillii | reverse complement strand
CTAACCTTTGTAATTCAGAGATTTAATTAAACTCAACCAGTTTGGAGTCAGGGGTAGGACTCCAACATCCTCGAGGCTCCCTTGAAACCTGGATATTCCATGTGACTGCCACTGAGGAGCAGATGATAATAAATTGCAAAAAAAGAAAAATGGAAGTTCTTGGAAGAAGATTAACTCCAGGGCAGCCTTAACCATTACAGCAGGCCCACTCAGAATTGCTGAGCTGGAGTGGACATGACCAGCAGGGCTGGCTTGGCTGTGATGTGATCGGGCTCTTGTGACATCACAGGGGTCGTGTCACAATGGGGGCAGCTCCAGAGGGCCCCAGCAGGTAACGCTGCCCCAGTATAGCCTGGACAATTGGTGAGTACACACGCAGGGCCGAGGCTGGGCTGCACGAGGGCCGGGGCAGAAACTCTGTCCCTGGGGATGGGTTCTCACTCTCTATGCAGGGGCAATCCCTCACCAGAACACCTTGGGCATACAATGGTGCTGCTGTTCCTGGGGCAGCGGCACAGACCTGGCTACCCACCAGCTGCCCTGGGGCCCTCTCCTTCCTGCTCTCACATCCCTGCACCTCCCATCCCTACTCCCCTCACCTTTAGCTCCTTCCCTCCCTTTCATCCACACTCAACTCCTTCTCTCTCTCCTGCAGACCATGGCTTCCAAAGTGTTCCTTTTCGTGCTTTTGCAAACCCTCATCCAGTACCCACAGCTGGCGGGTGATGGGCTGGATGAGGCCACCCGTGTGCGCATGGAGCTGCGTGCCGAACTCCTGAACAGGGAGATGACTCGGCTGCTGCAGGAGCTGGAGCAGAGCACCCTGGAGCGCACTGTCAGGGCCTGGGTTGCCCTGCTCTGGGCTGTCTTGCAGCAGCGGAACTTCTGGGCTCTGGCTGGAGTTGTAGGCCTTCTCTTGGCACTGTGGTTTTTGCGCTGGAGAAGGAGTCGCCAGCCAGACAACGAGGGCGAGGAGATGCAGGAGGAAGACAGAGAAGACAATGAATGGCTTTTAGTGCAACTGATACCTTGGCCTGTTCAGGATCTGAAGAGAGGCTGCGAAGTGACAAGAGTCCTGATGGACAACTTCATATTTGTCTTTGGGCACATCTTGTCCAACAGTTTCCACCCGGTGCCTCAAAGAGCCATCGGGGTGGGCAGTGCCTTTGAAGGGTGGAGTACCCGGGAGGAGGATGTTGTGTACCGTGTCCTTGTCCCCCTCACTCCTCCCCCAGGGCACGCCTTCCATCTGGAGATGGACACTTCGGGCCAGTTGCCCG
>NW_020961358.1:0-1227 GCF_003031625.1 Empidonax traillii | reverse complement strand
TTTAGCATGAGGAAAAAGGCACCTCAGGGGGACTAATTGTTCTCTACAAGCAGCAGCAAGGAAGTGGTGTCCAGGTGGGGAACGGTTTGTTCTCCCAGGGAAGAAGCACTGAGACAAGAGGAAAGGGCCTCAAGTTGCGCCAGAGGAGATTTAGATTGACTCTGAGGAAAAACTACCTTCACCACAAGGGTTCTCAAGCTTAGGAAGAGACTGCCCAAGGAAAATGGCTGAGTCACCATCCTTGGAGGCAATGAAAGGGCCTGTTGATGTGTTATTTGGGTACATGTTTTATTGGTGGAAGAGGCAGTGTAAGCTTTGCAGATGGACTAAAGATGGTAAGCATCATTCTAACCTTTGTAATTCAGAGATTTAATTAAAGTCAACCAGTTTGGAGTCAGGGGTAGGACTCCAACATCCTCGAGGCTCCCTTGAAACCTGGATATTCCATGTGACTGCCACTGAGGAGCAGATGATAATAAATCGCAAAGAAAGAAAAACTGAACTTCTTGGAAGAAGATTAACTCAAGGGCAGCCTTAACCATTACAGCAGGCCCACTCGGAATTGCTGAGCTGGAGTGGACATGACCAGCAGGGCTGGGCTGCCTGTGATGTGATGGGGCTCTTGTGACATCACAGGGGCCGTGTCACAATGGGGGCAGCTCTAGAGGGCCCCAGCAGGTAACGCTGCCCCAGTATAGCCTGGACAATTGGTGAGTACACACGCAGGGCCGAGGCTGGGCTGCACGAGGGCCGGGGCAGAAACTCTGTCCCTGGGGATGGGTTCTCACTCTCTGTGCAGGGGCAATCCCTCACCAGAACACCTTGGGCATACAATGGTGCTGATGCTCCTGTGGCAGAGGCACAGACCTGGCTACCCACCAGCTGCCCTGGGGCCCTCTCCTTCCTGCTCCCACATCCCTGCACCTCCCATCCCTACTCCCCTCACCTTTAGCTCCTTCCCTCCCTTTCATCCACACTCAACTCCTTCTCTTTCTCCTGCAGACCATGGCTTCCAAAGTGTTCCTTTTCGTGGTTTTGCAAACCCTCATCCAGTACCCACAGCTGGCGGGTGATGGGCTGGATGAGGCCACCCGTGTGCGCATGGAGCTGCGTGCCGAACTCCTGAACAGGGAGATGACTCGGCTGCTGCAGGAGCTGGAGCAGAGCACCCTGGAGCGCACTGTCAGGGCCTGGGGAGCCCTGCTCTGGGCTGTCTTGCAGCAGCGG
>NW_020961357.1:4103-6441 GCF_003031625.1 Empidonax traillii | reverse complement strand
AGGAATTCAGTTTGGTGTATGATGTTGTCCTGCACAGCAGCTCTGACAGTTAAAATCCTTTTTTCTTTAAGCAGCTAAATCAGGATTATGCTTCTTAGTTCTGGGAAGCAGATCTCAAGATTTTTGCTGTCTTGACTAACTTAAAGGCTTGTAAGCTGCTTTTTCTTTTGTGCTGCCAGCTCTGGAATTCTGCTTTTGAGATCTTTTTTATCAAAAGGGTAGAAACAATAGTGTGTGTGTGGGGGGGGGACCTCTACAAGGCAAAGCTACTTTTTAAAATTATAGGAATTTAAAATGTGTTAATTAATTAATTGGCATAAGAGAAATCATGACCAAAAAAAAAAGAGAGAAACTAAATGTGTGGCATAGAACTAGTGGTCTTTGCATAAGAAATGTTAGACATTTTTATTCATTTCATAAGGATCAAGAGAATAGTGAGACTTCCACATGTCTGTGAAGAATTTTCATAATATATTGAAGCACGCACTGCTGCTCAGAAGGACTTTCCACTTTGCCCATTAAAATTCCTTTGACTTTCAAAATCCCACACAATCTTGGGAAAAAAAAAAAAATTGTCCTTGTCAGCACCTGCAGAGATAGTTCCTGTGGTAAGGACATCACTTTTCATTCAAGGCATTAACTAGATTACTTAAAAAAATAATTTTTAAGACTAATACAAGTGTTGATCTGCTTTGGTAAGCAGGCTGATAAACACTTGAGGGAAGGTATGGAAGAATCCTTCACTTTTCGTGTTCTTCATACTTGTAAAGCTTCCTGCTTCAACTTTGAGCCTCAGCATATGTCACCAGAAACTTTCATGATGTACTCGAGGTAATTAAATTTCATGTTAAGTACATTTGCTTTAGTTTCAGAAATAAAACCCCTCTATTCCCTCACAAAAATATAAATGTATGCTAAAAAGTTCGATTTGCCTGCTTTTAAATCAAACACACAGCTTGCTGTCACTAGAGAGGACCTTGCCTGTGGCAGAAACCACTGGTTTTGAGGGGATTTAAATTTGGGGAACTTGGGGGGGGGGGGTGGAAACTGCCTTAAGATAGAGGGAGCTGTGATAATTATGCTTTTGCTTTTTCATCCAGGGAGACGGGGGCTCAGCACTGCAGTCTTCCAGGTTTTGGCCTGGAACTTTTTTCCTGAAGTTGAAACTTTCTGAAAAGAAAAATTTAATTAGGGTAGAGTTGACTTCAGTGATTTAAAAAAAAAATGTTAAAGCAATAATTTAAGATATATTTAATACTCATATTAAGTATCTGAGACTTAAAATTTAGGATTTTTTTCATGTGGAATAAAGACATGTAAGAGATGCTGAAAGCCCATTGATGTGTATTATTGTGATTCACATGTACATCAAATATATCCATATTTATCACTGTGTTTCACCTTGGGATTTAAAGGTATTTCTAATATCCAGATTATCTGTATCATGTGGAAAACTCATTAAATCCTCATCAATTTCAGACTTATGGTAATGGTTTAAGTGATATTGCAATGTAATGTGGTTGACAAGAAGAGAAAAATACTATTTTTGGAGTTCTGTGACTGCAGGTTTAGGAAAGGGGGATTAGGAGAAGAAAAAATCAGTCCACTTAAAGGAGCATGTTTGAATTGACTAGGTACTGCTTTCCTATGGAAAATTTAGTTCAGAAACATCATTTTGGAAGTTGAAATTGAATTTACTTATTTGTTCTGACTCCTGGTTTTTATTAGATGAGAAAATTTTTATTTCATACATAATGAATATAATGAAACTTCTTGGTGCCCAGTGGTATAGAAAAGGAATATCGGTAGGAAGGCCATTTCCATGGAAGTCTGTGAGTGATGTCTCTGTGTCTGGATGCAGAAATCATTCCTTGGAAAGGAGCAGGTGGAAGAGACGAAAAATAGACAATGTGTCAAAGCATCCCAAGGACTGAGAGGTCCTTGTGCTTTCTGCCCCGGTGGTACCTGCAAGAACTTGTGGATGTCAGAAACAGGTCCCTGCTGAACCACCTCTCTGGACAACCTGCATCAGTATTTCACCTCCCTGGCTGTAAAAATTTTCTCTCTCATATCTGCTCTGAAACTTTATTTGTTGCCTTTCTTGTCACTACAGACCCTCTAAAAGCTGAGTGCAAACTGCTACTGATGTCCCCTCCCCGGGCAGATGGAGCTCGTTAGCCCGTAAGGCAATCCATCTACGTCCTGAGGACCTCGCTGCCACCGTCCAAGCGTGCTTGGCCCCGGCAGATGAACCTCAGGATTAAAGGGTGGGCTCAGTTCCGCGCACACTGTGTCTCACCTAAAAAATCCAATGCGCAGGCTGGAAGGTGGAAAGACC
>NW_020961357.1:0-1456 GCF_003031625.1 Empidonax traillii | reverse complement strand
TGATTTGAAAGCCAAAGATACTGTGGCCTCATCCCACAGGCAGGAAAGTGTCTGGAGCTCCCTGACAATGGGTCTGAGGGCTCTGTAGCTCTGGAGACCCCCTTTCTATTGCAAAGGAGCAATAATTCTTTATTCTTTTGGCAAATACTCGTGCCTCTCATGCAGTATTTTTTTGAAATTAGGTATTTTGTTTCTTTTAGCAGTCAGGTTGTCAGGTTGCATTAGAGCACATTGCAGCTTTTTTATTTACTTTTTTAAATTTCGGTGGTTTTTTTAATGCCATTCCAGACTGTACAAATCTCAACACTCATTACTAGAATTGTGCTTAGCCTGTTACCTCGCTTAGAGAGGTTTTTTTCCCCTCTGGAATTACACCCTAGTGCCAGGAAACAAAGACAAATAACAGTGTGTTTTCAAGACATACTCACAGCCTTCCTGCAGCCGTTCTGAATTCAGTGGCTGGAATCCAGCCAGAAAGTTTTGATTTCGGACAATTTTTTTGCAGTTTGACAACTGTGTTACCTTTTCTATACAACTACATGAGTCCACATAGTCTCTAATTGCTTTTCCTGGGGCTGTATGTAGTAACTGCTTGCAGAGGGATTTTAGGCAGCGGGAAGGAAAAAAAGAAAACTTTCTCTTTTGCGTAGAGTTGCATTGAAACTTTCAAGGTGTAAATGTGTTTATTTAACAGAGACTCGTGCCCTGAAAGACTTATTGCATTAACAGTGTGCAATTCTGATTAAAATATGCTGTTCACTTGTTCCCTATCTACCTGTCTGTATTCATTTACCATCCATTGTCTTATTTTTTTTCATTTTAAACCCTTTGCAACGGAAATCACCTTATTGTTCTAGAGCCATGGTGAAGTTATGACACTGTCACACCCTGCCACTCCTAAACACCAACACACGACTTACTTATTCTGATTTATTTCACAACGTAGTATTTTTAGTCCCGGTGTGGTGTTTAAGTCCTTTCAACATGGTCTCTGTAGGATGTTGAGATTTTGACTGTCTTGTCTGTGTTTCTTTTCTCATGGGCTGAAAGATTGCTTGGAGTTAAGATTGGTGTGGGGTTTTTTTGGTGTGTTTTTTTGTTGTTGATGGTTTTGTTTTTGTTTTGTTTACGGAAAACTTGTAATAATTAAATTTTTTTTGTTTGTTTGTTTGTTTTTTTGTTGTTTTTTTTTGTAATGAGACAGACCTGTAGTGGTGACCAACACGTACAGAATAGATTTCACTGGAAAAAATCAACAGCAGACTGTTCCTTGGGTTAGAAGAGGCAAGGAGTACAAGGCTGTCACAATATTATGCTTATTGTTTTAAAGAAGTGTCCTAGACAGTGACTCCAAAGATGCATGGAGCTGGATTTCTGTGGGTCCCTGGTGGCACTGCTTCTGGGATGATGGACAGTGTACACTGAGAACAAAGGAGTACATTTCTTTTAATGATGC
>NW_020961356.1:5266-6441 GCF_003031625.1 Empidonax traillii | reverse complement strand
ATTTGGGAGGAATCTCCTCTGACTTCCAGCAGGAGCAGGGTTTGTAATGTCTGAACTGTTTCTAACGAGTCTTTGAAAGCCAACACTGGTGCAGAGCAGGGGCACAGCACATTCCTGCTGGGACCACAACTGGGAGCTGGGGAAGCCAAAAAGTTCTGTGATCAAACTGAGAAAAAACAAAACAAAAGGAAAAAAAAAAGAAACCACACAAAAAAAGGAGAGCCCTAGAGTTGTCTTTAAACCTCCCCCAGCACATCAGAAGCTGGAATCAGAACTTTTAAACAGAGTGACTGCAGAGACAGGACCCACTTCACTGAGCCAGGCTGGGAAACGCTGCCTGATTCTGCCCTGAAGGAGCTACAAACACAGCACTGGTGTGGCTCTTAAACCAAAAGTGCTGCTGCTTCTGCAGCCCCCTCTGTGAGGCTGCAAGTGCTGGCCAAGAGCACCTTAGGGGGCCTGAGGGGACACAATGGGCTGACGTCCCACGGACTCTTCTGCTCAGAGCCCTTCAGAGGAGCTGGGGACCATCAACCAAACTGCTCCCACTCAGCTCCCAAAAGCACCTTTGGAAGACACCAGAATTGAAAAAAACCCTCCCTTTCAGTAGGAGTTTTGGGATTCTAAAGGATTATCATCATCATCATCATCCCTGTTCCCTGTCCCTCATGCCAAGCTCACTCACAAGCCAAAGGATCTCCTTTACTGGCTTGGGCAGCAAATGAGAAGGTGGGAGAGCTGAGTTCTCACAGAGCCAGAGCTGTCTGTGCTCTCCTGGCAGGCTGGGACAAACAACCTCATGGGATCTGAAATCTTCTCATCTTTTTGGACATGGAATCCTCTCCCAAACAGAGAAGCCACAGAAATTTCAAGGCCAGTGTATCTCAGAGACAGACTAAGCTCGCTAAATACCACCCTGATGGAATCTTACAGTTTAGGGGGTGGCCTGGTCACACATCCTGCAGCACCACTGCCCCACAACTAACCTGTATGGTCACTGTTTTCCTCTTCTCCTTCCCTTTTTCAGCCCCACATCCTGGCTTACCTTGTGAATTTTTGGATATCAACACTGGAATTGGGTCAAACTCATCTTCTGTCACTTTTTCAGAGCCCTCAGGAGCATCAAAGCCTGAGATCAGGTTAGTATCTTCTGCAGCATAGAAGAGAAAGAGAGT
>NW_020961356.1:0-2520 GCF_003031625.1 Empidonax traillii | reverse complement strand
CCTTCTTTTTTCTTTTTTCCCTCCTTTTTTCCTCCTTTTTTCCTTCTTTTTTCCTTTATTTCCTCCTCTTTTTTATCCTTTTTTTCCCTTCCTTTTTTCCTTCTTTTTTTCCTCCTTTTTTCCTTCTTTTTTCCCTCCTTTTTTTCCTTTTTTCTTTATCTTTCCCTCTTTCTTTTAATCAATTTAATTCAATGCTATCTATTCAATATACCAGAGAAATGTATCAGACAGTAATTATAAGGATGAATTATAAACAGATGGAATATATTAACCAAATCTATTAATAAAGAATACCTGTTTAATACAAGAGGGCTCTGTCTCAAGCTGTGCCAGGGGAGGTTTGGGTTGGATAGGAGAAGAAATTCTTCCCAGGGAGGGTGATCGGGCACTGCAAGGGGCTCCCAGGGAGGGGGTGGATTTTTCCTGGGGGTGTTTAGGAACAGAGTGGATGTGCAATCAGTGCCATGGGCTGGGAACAGGGCTGCTCCTGGATCAAGGGTTGCACTTGAAGGAAGAAGGGTTAATCGAAGCAGGGACAGGATAAGACGAAACGGCCTCAAGATGTGCCCGCAGAGAGCCAGGTTGGACGTTGGGAAAATTCCTTCACGGAAAGGGCGGTCAGCTGCCCAGGGCAGAGGGGTGGAGTCCCCATCCCGGGGAGGATTTAATCCGCGCGTGGATGTGGCCCTTGGGCACACGGGTTGGGGTGGCCGTGGCGGTGCTGGGTGAGCTCGCGTTCCTCTCCATCCACCCCACCCGCCATCCCGGGGGTCCCGGCCCTGCCCCGGCCCCTCAGGCGCCGCCGTTGCCGCCGGGGCCGCCAGGGGGCGCCGCGGCTGCCGGGCCATGGCGGGCGCGGCCGGAGGGCGCCAAGATGGCGGCGGTGCGGCGGCTGAGCGCGGCGGCGGGGTCGGCCCGGCGGTAGGTGCTGCCCGCGGGGCTCCGCCGCGGCTCCCGCTGCCCCGGCACGGCTCTCTCACCGAGCTTTTTTTTTTTTTAACAGAGGGGTCCCCTCTCGCGGGGCGGGAAGGTGGCGGCCGTGTCGCAGCGAGCGGCACCGCGACCCCCCCGTGGGCCGCGCCGGGCGCTCCTCGCTCTTCCCCTTCCCTTCCCCGCCCCAGCCGGGCGGACGGCGGCGAAGTTTGTTCCTTTTCCTCCTGACGGGCAGGGAGGGACTCTTTCTCTCCCTTAGCCCCTTTCCAGCAGCAAGGCGTTAGTTCCCTCTAACTGGTTAGTTGGGTGCTGAGGGCCTTCCCCTGAGGGGGCTCAGCCTTGAGCCCCGAGGGGAGCCGTGACTGAGGGGCCCTTCCCCACCTCAGGACCCTCCACTGAGGGGTAATTCCACACACACCCGCTCCGGACCCTCCACTGAGGGGTAATTCCACATTACCCCGCGGTGAGGGGTAATTCCCCCCACGTGTGCTCAGGATCACGCAGTGAAGAGCATTTAACCCCCCTCACATCTTTATCCTTCCGGCTGTGAAATAAGGGGGAATTCCTCCCAAGTTGCTAAAGATCAAGCAATAAGGGGGAATGAATTCATGGGGCCCTGTGGTGCTGGGCACAGCTGCCCTGTGCTGAGCACTGAAATGGGATAGAATCATTACTGCCCAAAGCTAAAGGGAGAAAAGAGAACTTTTCTCATGAGGGACCTTCCTCACATGCCCTGTTGCGGTCTCTACCTGCTTTAAAGAGCGCACAGATAAGCAAATAACACGGTTTAGGCCTTTTCTGTGTCCGTGTCTCCCTCACTTGAGCAGCAGGGATGCTCATGTCCTGCGGCAGAACTTCTTCCCTGTGCCTTGTTTGAGGAATCTGCACCTCTTGTAGTGCTTGTGTTCGGGTTTTTGAGCCCCAGGAGAACCAGCCTCCCCTAACAACACCCCTTGCAGGTGATATTTATGTAGTTTACCTGATTTCCCCTCGTCTGTGCCTGATGAGGAGGAGAGAAACCAGGCAATAATTGACCCTCAGCATGTAGTAATTCATCTGTGACACGAGGTGGGTTTTGGTGTCATTTTCTGACATTGTTTGCTCTCAGACACCTGGGTGTCACTGAGTGACCTTTTTAGCCTGTCTTGTACCTTTTAAGAGTCATGTAGACTCTTCTCTACGTGTCTGAGACCCTTAGGTGTGACCAGCTAAACCCATAGAGCCCAGGAGTAAATTCCCGGGTGCTTGGGGTTGGATTGATCTCAGCTATCTGGAATCTTCTGAAAATTAGGTTTTTAGTCCCAGGGAGATTTTCAGGAGCTCAGGACTTTTAAAAGAAATAGCAGAGGCCTTCTCTGGGTGATTATCCTCTTCTGTGATAGGTAAGCAAGGCAATTCGCCTGGTTTTAGTGGCTGAAGGAGTGTAGGTTTATTTTTTGGTGACTAAAATTAGAGAGTTCTGCCTGTTTTGTTAGAGAGGGAGCACTGAAAAGGGATAAAAGGGCTGTTCTGTGATCCAGCCTGCAGACCTGCTGCATTACCTGAGAGGTTTGAGGCAGGTGTGTCCTGCCGAGTCCTGGGGTTGCT
>NW_020961355.1:2508-6442 GCF_003031625.1 Empidonax traillii | reverse complement strand
TGCTGACAATACTCCTAACACCTGGAAATAATTAGTGGAACAATGACAAATTGATTGGATACACCACTCCTGAGAAGTTCTCAGACGGAAGAAATTAATAAAGCTGCGGTCTAATTAATCAATCTCTTTCAGACTTTGGTTTTTGTTCTACGTGTCCAAGATTAAAAAGATGTGACAACTGATCCATGATCTAATTAAAAGTATTTTAGGGAGCTCTCCTTGTAATTAGAGCAAAAGCATTGTTATGAAGCCATTCTAAATTATAATAATATATAGTCACAAACTGAGTTGCACATTCCATACTGAACAGGGATGATGATACTAAATGATGATATGAAAGATCTGAATAACCCATAATTCCTAATAGGGCATATTAAAATACAAGCAGGTTTTTAGTCCTTAGGGAATAATCTGGTCTTGGGTGGTTGGTTTCCCACTGTCTATATTCCTCCTACCCTAATAATCATATTGATTGTTTGCCCCATCTCTTAAAACAATTTTTTGTTTACAACACTTAAAAATCCATTCTCGTAACTGAAAACATTTCATTTCAACACCAACCCCTATTTGACACTGTTAAAATGTGGGAAGTAATTTTGTATTTTCATCCTATACACTTAATAAGTATAAATATACACGAAAAATTCTATTCAGCATTCCAAAAGCTTCACACCAATGGCTGTTAAATCTTCACCCCCCTTTTCCCTGATACTTTTCTTCTGCATTTTAATCCCCTAAACCCACCTCCCCTTTCACTTGCAGCTGGGATTTGGTTCTCCATCTGGGGGAGAACGACCACTGTTCTCATCACATTAATGCATTTCAAGGCCAGAAAAGGCCATCTCTGATGGAGCCTGATCTTTTCCCATCACATTCCAGCTACTGGAGCTGTTTCTCTCCAGAACTGATTGCACAGATGATCTGGTTCACTTAAATTTGATGCACTTCACATTTGACATTTAGATGGAGCGATGGAAGATGAGTCACTCTGCGTTTTAAAGCACAATGGATATCCTTAAATCTAATATGTATTTTAGATTCATTCACTTCCTACACCATTAAAATACGTCATTTTAATTAACTAATTCTTTCCTAAGGCAAGGTAAAATAGCAGGAATGCAAAACTTTAAGGCACTTAATACAGAACTTTAAGACATTTAGCCACGTATCTATGACAATCAAAGACAACTGTTCCACAAATGTTACATTTTAGAAAGAACTTTTCTAATTAATAGCCAGATTAATGGTGCATTTGAAACATCAACGATGCACTTAAGTACAATAAAACATTAATTTAATTTCAATTCAAAAGTAAAGTGTTTGGGATGTGAGTATGCATTAACATTTTAATCCCACTTGGTCTGCAGCTCTCAGCTACTCTATGGTAGCTGCAGAACTGCAACAAGAACATTCAAAATTATTAGAGTAGTTCATCACCTACAAAAGACTCTACAGTGAAAAAGTGTTAGGAAAAATTGCCAATTTTTTGGCGAACTGTGCATGGTAAATTTATTTAAATCATTACTGTAAAACAGGACTGAAATGAATGTACCTGACAGAGAAAAATCTGTGAGGCCCAGTGATTAAAGTCGTGAATTTAATCATTTAATTGGTTTCTGCACAATAATTCATTCACATAAAGAAAATTGTGATTAATAAATCCGATTGACCTGTACCAGGTATAGAAGGGAAGAACATTTGAAAAGCACACACAATTTTCTTACAGAAGCACTCCCAGAAAACAAGTGTGGCATTCAGATTCCATCATTCTGGGGCCTGAAGAGGCTGACAAATACTGTAGAGCCAAGCAAATTCCAGGGTACATTCTATCTATGCCCAAGGCACTGTGAACTAAACTCAAAATCATAATTAGAATCAGCACCATCACTCTCTATTATCACACTAATGAAAAGATGCCCAGTGAAGAGTTTAGTTGAAATTAATATTTTTTGAGATAAACTTCAGTTCAAAGGGTTGATATTTTCCATCAAGATGCATTTTCATAATAAAATTTAAAAAAAAAAAAAATCCCAATCCTCTGTGAAAACAGAGGGAGCAGCAGGTTGCAAATGGGAATAATAAGTTTGTGGGAAGGATTGATGATGAGGTTGATCAACCCAGTGGATTATCAGCTCTCTCGTTGTTTTAAGGGTCAGTTTTGTATCCCTGCTAAATTATGCTTTTCCTTACACTTAGATCCTGTCTCTGAATGCCTTGACAGAAGCAGCAGAGCACATTTCCAAGCCCCACTGCAACCTGGATTAATATGTCAAGAGCTCTTCCTGGCTGTTGATCACCCTGTTCTGATGAGCCCAAGACAAAGGAAATGGGTAAATCCTGAAATATGGCATATTCTTAACATCACTGTTAAAAATCTGGGGAGCAAACATGGCTAAAAGTAAATAAAGGGCTCTTCCTTTTCAAAGGGATTAAGAGAACAGGCAGAGCCAAGCTGAAAAATTTAGGGGTTTGTGGCCAAGGCAGAAAAAGAACAGCAGGAAAAACTTAAATGCAAAAATGGGAAAAGATACTCCAGTATAAGAGAGAACAAGAAAGGAGAAAAGCAGACCAAGGAGGGTCATCAGCCCAGGAAATGTCTATGGCATAGATGTTAAGAAAAAGATGTGAGAAAGACAACCAAGAATACAAGGAGAGCATTTGCAGGTTTACACGGAGCAAGAGACAGAAGGTAAAATAGCACTTTTAAAGAATTAAGTTATTTCATTTCCACTATTTGCTCACATGATCTGCACACATTGTTGCAGTTATTTTTACACCACAAAAGAACATGACAAGGATTTCTGAAATCATGCTCGAACCATCAGCCTACATGAAAACTGAGTTAATCCTTCCAAAATTGGAAATTACATTTAAAAATTAATTTTTGAAGACTCTAGCAATTTTTCATCAAATCTTGACTTGGAAAGATTTTAGTAACCTAACACTTTATTGCCAGTTTCACTGGGAGTCAAACATACATGTGTTGACACGTGTTAACATAAGATCCCCTTATTAATTAATCTCTTATTAATTACAGGCATTGTTTGAACGTTTAAAAACTGCAAGAGCTTCTGTGCAGAGAGATAATGAGATACCTGAGCTTCATACTGTGCATTTACATTCCAGTGCAGGGCTCTATGGCCCACCACCACCCAGGAATATGACCAGTACGTTATGCACAATAAAAGGTTCAAAACCAAGATATGATTATCATTAGATTTTTAAATGAGAACACAAAGAAATTATCATTAGGGAAAGCCTTTATAGGTAATAGAAAAGATTATGGTTGATCATTAGGTCTGTCCTTTTCAGATGTACCCGGGCATGAAGGAAGGCTGAGGAGAATCAGGGGTGGATGTGGCTCTGAGAAACCTGGTCTAGTGGAAGGTGTTGGAACCAGATGACCCTTAAGGTCCCTTCCAACCCGCCTCCTCCTGTGATTCCATGATCTCCCTCCTTTACTGGTGCAGGGGGAAACAGAGTCACAAAGGATGAGGAAAAGGTTGAGGCACTTAATGCCTTCTTTGCCTCAGTTTCCCCCAGTAAGACCAGTTGTCCAGCAGGTACCCATCCCTGAGCTGAAGGACAGTGAAGTCCCCAAACTGGCCCTCCTCCTGTTGCTAATGTATTTATTAAAAAGTCCTTTATTATTAATTTTTTTTTATAGCAGTACCCAGGTTAAGTTCTAGCTGGGCTCTGGCCCTTCTAATTTTCCCCGTGCATGACCTCAAAACATCCTTGCAGCCCTCCTGAACTGCCTGCCCCTTCTCACAAAGGTCACAAACTCCCCTTTTTTTCCCCTGAGTTCCAGCCAAACTCTCTGCCCATGCCGACAAGTCTTAAATAAATAAAACGAAGAGCAACTTAAAACCACAAGGTCCAGAAGAAGCAGGTGAAAGGCAGTAGGGGTGATACATATCTATAACTAAAACAC
>NW_020961355.1:0-2039 GCF_003031625.1 Empidonax traillii | reverse complement strand
AAGAAAAAAAAAAGCCAAGCACAGCTCTGAAAGTCAATGGGAACAATTATGGGCGAACAAGATTTGCAAACATCCCAAATCAAATCAGTGGAGAGTCTAGATTTTCATTTTGAGCAGATACAAAAATAATTCTACGTTCCATGGGCACCTCAGAACAGGCTCCTTTTCCCGTTTTCATATATAAACAGCAGCCGGAATATCTTGCAGATCTGAAGTTTAAAAATAATTTTTCTTTGATAAAGGGATTAAAACAGAGAGAACAAGATAGCTGGAGATCAGAATACAGTAATTTGACACTTCTCAGAGGAAAGCAGTGACTGCTATTTGATTATAACATTCTATATTCCCTCACTCTGCGAAGTATTACTGTCCTTTGTAGTGTGTGAAAAACGTACTTCAGACACAGACGTGTTCCAAATGGCAAATGGAAAGGCAATAAATTAAAGCCTTTCATATATTGACTAAGCATCTTTTAGGATTCAGATATTGGGAGGCGTATTTCAAATTTTCATGCTGTCACTTTTAATACTTCTCCCATCGACTGCCACTTTCTGAAACCGTATCCAAAATTAAAGCCTAATCTGTACGGGAGAATGAAGCTCTTACGCAGCTTTTGAAGTTGGATGAGCGCCACAAAAAATGCAGCCAAAAGTAGGGAACACAGAACAAAACCTCCTCTAGGCAAAGAGGAGGGCAGAGGAGGGGGCAAGGAAGACTCCCAGATAAAGTTGAGTGCCCCAAGGGCTCGCCATCCTTACAGGGAAGAGTTTCTTTCTAAAGTTTAAATCTAACCTGTCCTCCTTCAACTTAAGGCCGTTCCCCCTTGGAAGTAAGCACAGATAATCTTGGTACCATGGATCAGAAATCAAGGTCCCCCCATCTGAGATGAATCACAGCACTATTTACTATTCCATTCACAGAAAACCTCCCTTTGTTAAACTGAAAAGATATTTTACCACTTCCTTTTACAAAACTTACTCAGAAATTTTTTTACTTTGTCAGTAATTACTTTTTTGTATGTGTAATCATCACACTATCACTTGAAATTTCCCAGTAAGTTTATGAAGGACTGAAAATCCTCGTGGGTCCCTTCCAACTCAGCACGTTCTGATTTTAACGTGACTGAAACATGAAGCAGTGACCAAAATCTCAAGCCCATCTCCTTGACTTTCTCCCTCCCAATTTAAATGTCTGAGACAAAGTCCCTGCACTGCTCCAGATCTCCCTCCAGCTTCTCCATCCATCACTACATCAGACAGCAGGTGACACTCTCAGCACCTTTGCTCTGTTAAAACCTGCCCTCACTGGTGATGGAAGTTTCAGGGGACACCCACACAGGGTCATCTGAGGTCACTTCAGTGCCAAGCAAAAAGGAATCTCCTTCCAAACACTTCTTATCTGGTGAGCTAAAATAACCGATTTTCCACTTCAAAGGATGAATCAAACTTTTCCTTTTCTTATTCCCTTTTTTTTTTTTTTTTAAATGCTGCATTGAAGAAAAATAATTTCAGCTCAGAATTTCTGCCCAGTGAATGGACTGTGATTTCACTTCCAGCACTCAGCCGGGATCCAGATGACGTTCCACCAGCACAGAAATCAGAACAGCTTCAAAAGCAGAGGCTGGGATGTCTAAAAGTTTCGTTGTGACTCTTCCTCTGAGGGGTCAGAGCCTTCAATTCAAATCTCAGCATCGAATGACGCAGAAAGGGCACTTCAATGCACATTCCATGAATGCCAGGAAATCTTCCTGCAGAACAGAACGGTTGCTCTGCTCGTGGTTATCTCAAAACTTAATTGAAAAGGATGCACCTTAAATGCTGTTGGGGATTACTCACAGTGGATCAAGCCTACCCAGTGTTTGGAATTCCTGCTGGAAGACAGGAGAGGGGAAGACGACTGCCCGTGGTGCCTCTCCCAGTTCGTAAGACCCTGTTTTATTTTAATTTCTTATTTAAATCCCAGTGAAACTATTTTCCAAATTTGACCTGAATTCAGAAATTTCATGCATACTAATACTGCTCTGGGATGGGGGGGGGGGG
>NW_020961354.1:0-6442 GCF_003031625.1 Empidonax traillii | reverse complement strand
TCAACGTGCCCAGTGCATATTTAGGGTACATTCTAAAATACTTTAAAAAAATATTAATAAGTATCGAAAATTGAAAACATAACCTTGTGCTTTTTTTAGTCCTGACCTACTTTGGAAAAGAAGAAGCTTTAAGTTGCCCTTTGTACATTATAATATATAGAAGAGCAACTGTCTTTAATCTGTGCTTTTTGTCATGAAACTGTTTCTTAATGCTGCCTCATCTGCTGCTGCTCAGGTATGCTCTTTTGCTTCATATGAAATCTATATGTGAAGAAAATTACATTCTTTGCCATTGAGACCAGAGTAACTGAAGTGTTTTTCTTTTCAGTCAGAATTACGGGAAATATTTCATGCCACTTAAGTCTTCCTTGTGTTCAGAATCATCAACTAAGTGGATGAGAAAAGGGTGGTGAAGCCTGTAAATATGTTAAGAGAAAATAATTATGAAATGCTTGATTATGTCACTCAATGGCAGTGTAAGCATACTTCGAAGGTATCAGCCTAAGGTTCCAAATTCAGGGATGATGCATAAAAAAATGAAATTATCTCTTTCAAAAGTAGAAGAAAACCATGAAAATAAAAGATACTTGACACAGCTTATAATTGTTAAATAGTTTAGATTAAAAAAAATGTTGACAGAAAAAGCTTTCTCATGTTAAAAAAAACTTAGTTCAAGCATAGAATAAAGTAGCCACTTAAAGTGTTAAAAATATTAGTATTACTTTTACCTACATGATATACATTTTTTGTTTACTAATTAAAAGCAATCTTTTCAAATGCAAATATGCATGTTAGCAATGTATCTCTCAATGAAATTAACAAAATACAGTGTTGGGGCCCCAAATTCAGTCAATGATCTTTGGAAATGCTGGCTGTAAAACATCCGTTTGCCTGATACTCAAATCACTGCACTGTGTAGTAACAGCGAGGTGGGTTGACTCTGGCTGGACACCAGGGGTCCACCAGAGCCAATATGTCACTGGCCTCGTCAGATGGACAGATGAGAGAAAATATAAAAAAAGGCTCATGGATCAAGATAAAGGTATAAGGAGATCACTCATCAGTAACCATACTGGGCAGAACTGGGGAAAATTTATTTAGTTTATTACCGTTCAAGTCAGAGTAGGATAATGAGAAATAAAACTACGTCTTAAAACACCTTTCCTCTACCCCTGTCATTTTCACAGACTTAACTCCTGAATTCTCTACCTCCTCCCTACCAGTGGCGCAGGGGGACAGAGAATGGGGACTGCAGTAAATTCATCACATGTTGTCTCTGCTGCTCCTTCCTCATCAGCAGAGGACTCCTCACACTCCTTCCCTGCTCCAGCCTGGGGTCCCTGTCACATGGAGACAGTTCTCCATGAACTTCTCCTCTGTGAGTCCTTCCCACAGGCTTCAGTTCTTCACTAATTGCTCCAAGCGTGGATCCCTTTCATGGGACAAACAATTCCAGTGTGAGTCCCTCATGGGGTCAAAAGTTCTGCTAGGAAATCTGCTCTAGCATGGGCCCCTCCCTTCATGGGGCCACAGGCCCATCAGGAGCCTTCTCCATTGAGGGCTTCCCATGTTGTCACAGCTTCCCTTCAGGCATCCAATTGCTCGAGCTTGGGTTCCTCCATGGGCTACAGGTGGATCTCTGCACCCCTATGGACCTCCCTGGCTGCAGGGGCACAGCTGCCTCACCATGGCCTGCACCACGGGCTGCAGGGGAATGTCTGCTCAGGCACCTGGAGCACCTCCTGCCCCTCCGTCCTCATTGACACTGGTGTCTGCAGAGCTGTTCCTCTCACATATTCTCCCAGCTTCTCCAGCTCTCTCCAGCTTCTGGTGCTTCTTTCCCCTGCCCTTTCTTTTGTCTGTTATCTCAGACCGATGGGCTGGGGCTTGGCCACCAGGGCATCCACCTTGGACCCAGCTGGCATTGGCTCTGTTGAACATGGAGGAAGCTTCTGGCGGCTTCTCACAGAAGGCACCCTTGTAGCCTCCCTGCTACCCAAACACACATAAAAAAATCATTCACAAAGGAACAGGTTGTGCCTCACTGGTTTTGAACATCTACCTGATAAGCAAATCCCTACTTATAAGCATCTCTTTTCTCAGTGTTCTATTTTAAATTCAAATTACTGAGAGATATTTTCTCAGAACAAGTGTTCTAAGTAACTAATATCTCTCCTGTTCCCAACCAAGAACGAAGTATTTTCTCGTTACTCCAAGAGATCTCTAGCACACCTTTGAAACAGATGATTTAATGTTAGCTATTATGTAGACTTTTCTTCTGCATCACTCCTGAAATTTACTTTGCGTATTCCTAAGGAGAATTCTTATGCATTGAACAGTTTTCACAATTCAAGACACGCTCTGTAAGTAACATCGTCACTTCAGAAATGCCACCAAAACCCAACCAAAATTTAGAAGAATATGGTAATGCAAGCAGTGCAGGAAGACCTACACAAGTTTCAGACTAGCCTCATCCAAGGGATCTTTCAGACACCACAATGGAGTGTTCCTAAACAGCTGTGAATGTATGCAGTTTTATCAGTTTCAGCTAAAGCTAGTTAATCATCTGAGAGACTATCCTCTTAGGAAGATGAAAACGTAAAACTAGACTTTTTTTTTTTTTTTTTCCCGAAAATCTCTCTCTCTTGGGGTGCCTATCAGTACAGGAACTACAGAGGTGTCTCTAGCTCCACAGTCAAGAGAAGGATCAATATAGCTGCTTTACCAGGAAATCTTTGTACCTGGTGTGAAGAGTCATGCATTTTCCTCATCATTCACACCAGTGCTTCACCTACTGAAAGTCTGGGGTGCTTTCAGCTCATGGCAAATGTGTTGCTGTATTCAGAACTGCACTGTCCGGACAAAGAGCAGACTCAGATGCATCAGAGAAAAGCAAAAGTGAGGAGGCCAAGAATTTTCAGTACGGTTTGGGAATATTCTGCTAGTCATCTCCAGTCTAACCAATCCAAAAAACAGTGTGCCTAGTGTGCCAAAGCATTGTGTGCTTTGCTGCAGCCAGGTATCTAAATCTGTAACAGGATGCTTTACAGTTTTTATTGGAGCCTTCGTTCCTTTCCCACAAATAGATAAACTAAAACCTGTTCCTATTAGGAAGTAAAGATAATTTATTCATTACTGTAGCTAATAAATAAGTTCATGCAAAGAGCTAGCAATGAGAACCTCACCCCCAAAGAATATTTCAATAGAGCAAAAGTAGACTGTTGTGTGTGAATTAAACAATCTCCCAAAACCAAGCATATCAAAACAGCCAGTGAGAATCAAGAAGTTTGGTTTAAGTGATATTTTTCACTGAAGATCTGTGATATAATCTTGCATCATGCCTAAAAGACTAGTAGTCTCATAAATCTGGGGCAAATAAGATCATTTACCAAACTCATAGTTATTAGGTACAGCCTAATGGGATGCTCAGAAGAACACCTGAAAGTGCATTATTGTTAATGTAGTAGATAATGTTCAAAAATAGTTTAAATGAACCAAGTTGCTTGAAAAAGATTCTGAAATCTTTCCAGAGCTTTGTTCGTTTGAAGACAATAGTTGGCAGGCTGCCTAAGAAAGGGAATGTGATAAAGAGAAAACTATTATATCTGGCACTTCTGCAGGAAACTGTAACTCCTATGTCTCATTTTTCTGCTCTGCTTGATAATGTAATAATTCTCGTGAAGGGAATGCACAGAAATATAATGAAAAATGATATTATTGCGCAGTGAAAGATAAAGTAATTCGAAACTTGGTTGTTTCAAAGTACTGCACAGTGCTTTAGCTTGTCCACTGAAATCAACACAACTTTTTTGCCTCTAAGTATTCACACTACCTTGAAAATTGAGTTGAGTTAATTTAAGTCTTAGTCTCTGTCTACCTGGACATATCTCTAGGTCAGTCATTTCTGCCTCTGTGTGTGCATGGAGCAAGTGCTACAGAACTGCATCTAAATTTTACTTTTAATCACAGGCAAAGCCCATTGTGTGTTTGTGTGTGTGTTTGATACTCCAGTGTTCAACTCCTCTTTCCTTTACCTCAACAAATTTGTGCCACATCTTTTAAAAAAAAGAAATATGAACATATACAAAATATTTTAAATAATATAAAAATACAATCTGCTACTGATATTGGGCTCTTGTCATTAATTATGTTGTTATCAATCAATCAACTATAGGCAAACTGTTCATTTACTTGTAGTTATTTCTGGGGAATAATTCATTCAAAACTTAATCCAGATTGTATCAAGATCACCAGCAGGTTTTTTTTTTTATTCACTACAGCAGCCAGCTTTTAAACAAACTCTTGACATGTCCCATTAGGTGAGTACACTGAGAATTTGATCTACCTGATTTATTAAAAGAAGCACTGAGCAACTTATTCTAACACTGTATCAGCAAGTAGCATTCAAATCTGGAAAATATCATCACGTGTCATGATATTCTATCTCTCAAAACACTGAAGCATTTGGAAACACTTGAAAGGCTCTATACTAATGAGAACAGAGTGCTCTTTGCAGGCAAAGTGTCACTGTGGGGGAACTGAGCCTCCTGTGTGTTCCATGGTGGGATGTGCTGCCCAGTCTCCTCCTGTGGGTAAATAGCATTCTCTCACTGGTTTGCAGGGCTGTGTGATGAGTGATGTGCTGCAGAGTCAAACAGAAGGAAGTCTGAGAGCTGCATAGTACTCCTGCCATAACAGAGCACAGGACCTATGTTCAAGTATCAAAGACTGATTTCATTTAGACACATCTTCGTAGCACTCAGAATACAGAGCAGCCTCAGGGCAAAGCCCTTCAAAACAAGTGCTATCTGCCACTGCACCCAAACAATGCTCTTCAGGAGATAAACTAAGTGTCTGTATTGCTGTGTCATTATAGCTACTAGATTCATTTTAAGCTATTATGGAAAGTTCTGAAAACAATAACAAGGAGAAAAGATCAAAGTCATTTAAAGGCATTCCTGAACCCATAAATAACAGTACAGATAGATGACACTTAGAACCTAAGTTAAAAAGATCAAATCAGCATCACTAATATGTGACCCCAAGGAGTAACAACTCAAGAACTTATCCTTGAGGGACTAGTTCAAGGCTATAAGCAGCTTTAGATCACCTGTCTTTAAAATATAGTTGTTTTATGCGGACCTAATTAATAACACTTCAGCTAGGCTAAGCCGTGCTTATCCTATCACTGTCAGCTGAGCATCATAAAGCAATCAAACAAAGAAATATGTTTCTCTATGAACATCTGTTATCTTAAGATGAAAAATGTCAGTCATAAGGAGAGGCAAAGATAATGCAATGTGGAGAAGTAAGTCAGAATTCTGGAACACTAGAATCACATTGGAATTTGTATCAGCAGTACAGTAAGTTATAGTAGAAAAGAGAGAGAGAGATCATTGCAACAGAAGCAACAGCCTGACCTGGGACAGCACATTCATCAGCATCAGCTGGACAAGTAAATAGGACAACTGGGAAACTACAGTTATATGAGTAACTTTATTTTAAGGCTTAAGGTTAAAGAAATTTGTGGTTTTTTTTGTAGAGGTGGAGGTTTAGAAAAAACACCTCCTTAGTTCAGAGGAAAGGTAAAGACATAGTATGTAATGACTAGGAGTTACAAAAAAAATCTCATTGAATAAGGAGCTCTTAGTCATAAAGTGAGTAAGAGTTGTGGAATTCAGCTTCATGTAAAGCAGTGGAATCATCGTAAAAATTATAATTCACAATTTCATTGTAACTATATTGGAATGTGAGCTTGCAGATCAAACAAACTCCTCATTAAAAGCCATGAATCAAAGAAACATTAAAGCAAAGACATATTTGATAATCTGTTGCAGATACAGAGATTGGTATTGGGCTAATTAAAATGTTATCATAAGCTGCCAAAAAGAAAGATTTAAAAAACTGATAAAGTAGTTCCATAAATGACTCAAATCTCCCACAGTATCCTTGTAGGGTTTTGGGGTTTACTTCAAATCCTGCATACTGTTTAGAACAGGATAAGAAGCTGCTTGAAAGAAGATGTTTATTACAAATATTGGTTTCAATAAATCATAAAGTGGTACAGTTGGAAGGGATCTCTTGAGATTGCCTAGAATGGAGCAGAGTCAGATAGACTAGGTTGCCCAGGATTGTGTCCAGTTGAGTTTCGAATATCTCTACAGATGGAGAAGGCACAACCTCTCTGGCAACCTGTTCCGGTGCTTAATCATCCTTACAGTAAACAAAGAAGATTTCTTGTGTTTGGATGGAATTTAACATGTTGTAATTTGTGTACTCTTTTCCTGTCACTGGGCACTACTAAGTAAATTCCAACTCCCTTATCTTAATTCCCTCCCAACAGTTATTAATACACATCCGTAGGATCACCTTCTGCTCTCTGGGTTTCCTTTTAAGCTCAGAAGAAGAAAATTTTCCTTTTTTTTTTTTTTTTTTTTTTTTT
>NW_020961353.1:3913-6445 GCF_003031625.1 Empidonax traillii | reverse complement strand
CTTGCTTTTTAGAACTCTGGCCGTGGCGTTCAGCTCGATGGTGTCAGAGATGAAATATGACCTTTCACCAGAAGTTCCAAATTCTGCTGCACCTGCTAGCGCAGACACAGGTCTTCTCAGGCAGGGATGCTTTTCTTTCCAGAGCTAAATGTTTTGAGGATTATTGAAAATGGGATTTCTCCTAGCAAACGTTAGAAAGTAATGATCAGAGCCCAGTTTTGTTTTGTTAATTTTTTTTTCTTGTAATATTAAGTTTGATTTAGAAAGTTCAGTAGCAGAATCTTACTCTATGTGTGAGTCACGCCATAGATTAAGAAAGGCACAGTCCCCCGTGTCTCTGATCACTCCAAGAAATCACCAAACACCATCTTGACTTGGTTGTAGATGGCACAGATCTTTTACTGGCAAAACATTCAACCAGAGACTTTCAGGCTATATTTTTTTTTTTTTTTTCCATCTAGTGAAGTCCTGTAGAGTCAGTAATGCTATTCAGGATCTTCAAATGTAATCCAACACTCCATCAGGTTTTTTTTTTCAATCACAGAAGACAATGATGTGGAGTTAATATAAATTACTAACAAGGCACGACTGCTTTTGTTTTGTTGTTGCTTGTCATCTGAGCATAAGGGAAACCCTCTGGAAGCAGAGACTTAGTAAAGCAGTCTCTTGTTTTCCATCTTCCCACCAGACTCTCGTGGGTGATCACTCTCTGCCTGGCCATGATCGAAGTTCTGCTGGTTTATCTCTCTGCTAAATTGCAATATTAGATGGAAGCTCTCCTCTTAGTCTTCAAGGCAGAATAAAGATAAATATCTTAGAATTATTTTTCTTTCAAATGCTGCCTCCCAAATCTGAAAAAAAAATCTGGTTGTAATTACGAGGAACTTCATTTCTGTAAGGCCAGAGTACCAAACTCTGAATGTGTGGGAAGCACTCCCTTTGTCTGCACACAACACTGCTCAGCAGAGCCAGAACAGAGGCCTGAGTGGGTTTTGCTGCTGACCAAGCATTACAGGGGGAACTGAATGGAGTTTTCAGTTTTTCCAATTATACCGAATACAATGGAGTGAATAACTAAATGCATCGAAAAGGGACCTTGCACGAGGAACCTGAACAGTCAGTCGCGGGGTTCTTGTTTTTAACCGTTTCCTGCTGGAAATACCACACTGAACAGTTTGTGTAAGGCAAGAAGGGGAAGTTTGGCCATGCCTGTTCCAGCTTCCCAGAGACATCTTGAGACGGTGTTTTCTTTTCCACAAATGCTGCGTGCATGGTCATCCTTTCCTCCCTGGGGAAGTTCCCCTTTTAAAAAAATTTACCCAAAGTCTATTTTAAAGTAAAAAGAATTTCCTCTTTTTGTGTGTTCCACACCCTGTTAAGAACAGTCAGTTGAGCAGTTATCAAAACTCAAAGTGCATGTAGATAATGAGCTCATCTGGGCATCACTAGGATCCAGTCTCTGCTGTCGTGTCTTGGAATGTGAATTCATCCCTTCTTCACCAGCAAGGTGACAGTGACCTTTAGTCCGTGCTCTCCCTCAAAAGCAGTCCCCTCTTCAGGGAGATGCAATAGCAGACGTGGATGCAGCTGATGCAGTGTTTTCCCTGAAAGTTTTTTGTCTCTATTTCTCACAAGCAGATGAGAGAGAGAGAGAGAGAGTGGAAATAGTTGTTATTCTAAGAGGTTGAAATGGAAATACATTTAAGGCTTTTGGGCACATCATGGCAGTGCTCAGCTTGCCCTTGAGAATACTGCTAATATGAGGCTTTCTATGTGACTGTAGCATCATCCCTTCTGTGGATTAGGAGACATCATTTTCATACCCACCAGCGTATGGAATTGTCAGATATACTGTTAAAAAAATATATATATATGAAAAGATCCCCTGGCTCTGCAGTAGCTGTAATTGTTAGAGGTGCCACACTGGATTTGCAGCTTCTTTAAGAGGTGATTCCTGTAACCGTTTCTCTTTAATAAGCACTAATTAAGATGGAAAATGAAGGAAAAGTTTCAGGGAGTGACCGTAACGTGCCAGGCTTTATAAAGAAGCGCTGCAGATCTTTGTGGTTTACTCATCTGAACTTCAAATAGCTGCGTTTGGAGGAGCTGCATGACCATGGACAGGTGTGGACAGGATTGGACTCTAGTGGCTATCAGGAAGGGTGAGGAAAAAGGGAGGTGTTTATTCCAAAGGTGGTGATTATGGGAGGATAAAACCGAGGAGCACAATTAAGGGGTGTCGGTGCCTGCACGTGGTTACAGCAGGTGTGGACAGGATTGCAGGCCCTTGTGAAGCACCCACGTGCACGTGTCCCCACGGGTCTGGGTTGCTGCCATCACGTTGCACGCTGCTGTAGATAAAGTATCAACAGCTATCTCACTATTTTGGGCAGCCTGCTGCTGTCACCGCAAATGTAAGGAGGCTATTTTTGAGTCAGTTCTGTGCTTTGAGGCTCTTTGCTCTCCTTTGTGGTCATGATAAGCTTGGCTAATGTCAGCTTTTTTTTTTTTTTTTTTTTTTTTTTTTTTTTT
>NW_020961353.1:0-3389 GCF_003031625.1 Empidonax traillii | reverse complement strand
AAAATTATCTCTTCAGCCATTTTCACTCTCAACATTTTATTCCTCTCTTAAGGATGTAATTTGCTTTTCTCATCATCTTTCCTTCTGTGAGATTTTTTTTTTTTTTGGGTGATCTGTTGGTCATTCTCATTTGTCTTTTATAACCCCAGATTCTTTGCTCCTTTTTTAAGTTTATTTTTATTACAGGTTCTAGAACAATCCAGGAAGCAGATGCTGGGTTTTAAAAAAGCTCTGCTGTAGCAAAGCTTTCTGTGCAGGAGAATGCATTCTTCCTAAAATTTCATTTTGCTTAAATTAACTTGTACTTCCACTGAGGATGGCTTATATGAAGCACAAAGGGAGGCTTAGCAGTTTGGGCTTCCATCAAATAAACTGCATAACTAAAAAGAGAAGATGCCAAAGCCTCACATACTTATACTTGAAAGTATTGTGTTCTCTCTCGTGGGAACTTGAGATTAGAGAAATTATAAAGGCTTTGCATAAAAACAGGGAGTTAGAATTAATTTTTGCTTAAGCAGGGAAGTGTCAAAAGCCTATTATGGTAATTTTTCAATTTTGTCTTTAACTGTTCACACATTTTAAAATAGTTGTACAATTGAGTGGAGGCATAATTGATGTGTTGTGGTTGCCTTTTTTTTCCTTTTTCTTTTCCTTGGGCCATCATAAAACACAGCTTTAGGTGCACTTAGGCATGGAAATAGTAGGTCTGCTAATTAAGGAGATGAAAATTTTCACGTCATAGTGAGAAAATTTACCTAATGGATGGGAATCATATTCTAAGGACTGTTCCCCTATTCTTAATTACCTCCAAGTACCAAATATCAATATTACATGAAGACAATTAAACCACAAAAACCTTAGTGGGAAAGCATAATTCCTAGCAGTAGAATTTTGGGGTTGTAGAGACTGTCATGTTAATTATTATAGTAAGCAGTAGCAGTAAAAGTCTACATTTTAAAAAATACTTTATTAATTGTCTTTTATTGTAAATTAAAAGCTGAAAATATAATGGAATGAAGAGCTACTGCTACATTTATTTTTTTTTAAATCTTTATTAAATTAAAAAATTATAGATCTTGTCTGTCTGAGAAAAACCCATGAAGTGCTGTGGTGTAGTAATGCAAAATTTATGGCTGAACTGAAATAAATTTTAGGACTTCCCTAATTAAAGGAAAAACTGATTTAGCAAAGCCTTTTAATGGTAAATTAAACCACTTATTTCATTGCTTAATTCCTCATGACGTTGGTGTGTGTGTAAGCACAGGCATAATTTGAGTGTAAGATTAAATCCTTAGTTTGTGTTACCTGTCACTAAATATGTGCAGGATCAGGACCTTCCTATAGAAAGGAAATCACTGAAGTATGTTTTGGTAGGTTGTCCAAGATGCTTTAATTCCGTTTTCTGGTGTCTGTTCAGTGTTCTGTAACATTTTCATTTCTCACATAACCTTGTCCAGTTTTTATTAATCATTACTTTTTTTATTGTTTACACGTGAAAGCTTCCCTGATGGACAGTGTTTATTTAAATGGTATTTCAGTGAGTAATACAATCAGCAGTAAGAGCTTTGCTAGATTTTTCTACCTACTGTATTTCTTCTGAGCTCGTGCAGCATGAAAAGTAGCTGTTACCAATAAGCTCCCATTGATAAGGAAAAAATATAAATGTTATCAATCTTGACTTACTTTGCAGTGCTGTGAACGCTTTTCCTCAAGGGGAAAGCACCGTTAGCTCCGAACATCTTCCCACATTTATCCCACTTAAACGTGTAATTCGAGGTGTTACTGGTGATTTTTGTGGTGTTAAGTTAATTATATTTTATTTACTCTTCAGTAGCGCACTGTGAGGAGCACACAGCATTGTAACTCAACAGCTCCTGACAGGACTGATGAATGGCCAGAGCCAGAGATATTGGCAGGCTGCTCTCCAGTGCTCTGTCTGGAATTGTTTTCCTAAACAATTCAGAGGGTTGAGATGTGATGAAATCATTTCCATTTGAAGAGTGAGTGGAAGGGGTAGATGAAGGGAGGCTCCAGGAGTAGAGCAGTTGGGTGGACAGAGCAGGCAGGGCCCGCATCGTCATTCCTGGGCACGTTCTTTGCATGAGGCTGCGATTCAGGAAATAGTTCTTGTTCCTTTCCCTCTTTTCCTGCTCCCATAAAGGAGTAGACACACAACAGAAACTTGGATAAGAACACTAATTTGGCTTAGGAGTACGAAAAACTACAACCCTATTTGCTCTTGCTCTTAGAAATGTGAAAGGCATCTTTTGCCTCTGCCCTGCTCTTCCCTCCATTCACTTTTTTCATGCTTGCCTCTCCAATGTAACGCTGTTTTAAGCTGGGCAAGCTTTAGAATCAGAAAATGTGGGGCTTTGCTGCACACAAATATAAGCTTAGGGGAAAGGAGAACTTCTACAGATTACAGCTGCAGAGATTCGGGAAATGAGCATCCAAAACTGTGTGAGTAAGGAATGTTTATTTGGATTTCAAATGTAGCTGTTGAAATGTTTGATTGCGTGCTGAGTATGAGGACTAGTGGAATTCTACAGCCTGTCACCTGAAAATAAATGAATATGTAATTACTGGATATCCAGAAAAAAAAAAAAGTGCAGTTAGAACCATCACTACTACTCTGAAAGGAAAAACATAATAATTTATGTAAGCATATTAAAAAAGAACTTCTCAAAGTAGTGGTGACTGAGTGTTGAATACGAAGTCTACCTAAATTAAGCTGCTCATGGGGTATTTTTGCCTCACTTGGCATGAACCTTTGTGTTTGCAACTGTAATTCATGTATTTGCTGTGGACTTTAGGTGTCCTTTGGTGAAAAATCATGATTGTGGCTTCATATATATGAGTGTGAATTTGATTAAAATATAAAGAACAATATGCTTAACTAAATGGATGTAGTTGGACTTTTTTCCCTAAATAGAGCATTATCCTGTGACCAGGTAAGAGCTGGTGCTGGGAAGGCTCTCTTTGATTACAAGTTTTTATATTTTATTTTGTATCACAGCTTGGAAGATTAATGAATAATTGTTAAACCACTAAAAGCACTTTACACTGCTGTGAAATACTGGGAGATAACACTGAAAGCAGATAGTAATAAGTAGAAGCTCGTTTTAAAAAAGCCCTTATAGATTATGTATTTTAGAAGGAAATGAAAAAATAAAGCTATCATAACAGTATTGTCATGTTACAGTGATTATACAAAGTAAATATTAAAAATGCAGTTGTTGGTATTGATGTCAATGTAGTTTAGCTGCTGTTCTTTCCCATACCCTTTTGTTGCTGATGAATGAACTTCCTTCATTATTCTATTAATATTTGAGGTATCAGTAATCATGGCACCGTGGTTAGTAAATACAAACTGGGAGATTAAACTTTAA
>NW_020961352.1:0-6446 GCF_003031625.1 Empidonax traillii | reverse complement strand
AAATATGCTGCTTAGCAGGAGGGGTCAGCTGCGTGAGCAAGCTCCGGTTTGTGCGATTTGCCCTTCCCCTACAACGCAAGGCAAGATCTCTGTGAGGCAGAAAACTTTCCAGAGCCCCAAATCCTCGAGGGGAAAGGACTCAAAGGGAAGAAACGCAGAGCTCTAAGCCACTCGCAGCCCACCCTCCTGCACTCCAGACCGGCACTTCTCCACGGATCCACAGATCCAGCTCGGTTTGATTTGGACACGGGGCCTGAGAGTGTGGGACAAAACCTGCAACTCAAGGGTGGCCCGGCCAGGCTTTAGGGCAAATTCTTTGTAATTTGTCCCTGAGATAGACAGTGTTTACCGGGGTGGGGTGATGGTACTTGAGGGGGGCTTCTACAGACCCCACTCCTAAAAGTGTTCCTCATGTGCTTTTGCAAAGGATTTCGCCTGGGTTCTGAGCTTCCCTGCTGTACACAGAGTTAAGGGTCCAGCTGAATCTTTGCAGGCTCAGGGGTCTGTGGTTTAATTTGAAAGCAACATCCATGAATGTAACTGATTTTTGGATAAGAAAAACCTCTGTATAGCACCTCTGATGACTATGTGGTTATGGTAACGACAGAGCAAAGCAGCCCTTGCATTACAGAGCTGAGAAATAAATTTGCCATGGTTAGGTAGGATGTGCTGTTTTGCAAATGGCTTTTGCCTCATGTTACATGAAACAGTTTTATTGTACTGATATGAGATACTCCAAAATAATAAAGAGTCTCTGAGTATCTGGCACTTGCTGAGTACTACTAATTTATTTTGATTGTGTGCACTCTGTATTTTACCACCATTCAGCCATCTATACAAATCAATCACCCGAGGAAATTCATTGAAAAAACTGCAGAAATGCATTTTTGAGCACAAGTCTCTCGCTCGGTGGAACGCTGAAGTTTTACTAAGTGGATTTTTACCTCCAGGAATAAAACACCGCACGCGCTCATTTTGCACATTTTTTTAATTACATTTTATTGCCCAGCAAAGCGTACCCACAAACATCCTCAAGTGTATCGGGGGCCGGTGTCGTGGCAGAGCGGGTCTGTGCCTGTGTCTGAAGGGGTCACTGAAAGCTGGACGTGCGAGTTCCCACAGGGCAGCACAAGCCCGCTGAATAATAACAGCAGTTTACACAGGCTGCTTCAGCGCAGCTCAGATCCAGCAGAAAAACCTTTCCCAGCCTGTGCACAAGCGGTAAAAATACAGAAAAATATTACTCTGGCAGCAACGGCTTTTCCAAATATTAATGCCAATGGTCGCAGTCATTTTGAAAGGCTCTTTGACCTTCATAATGTGGATTAAAAGCTAGAAAAATATGGTGTTAAATAGTGCACCCAGACCCTCCCAAGCACAAACCAGGGCACCAGCTACCAGGAAAACACAGTGTTTTACACTCCAAGGATTTCTGTGTCAAGACAAGAAGGTGCTTTGCAGATGTTCAGTGTCCAGGCCCTGCTTGAAACACTTGCGCCTGATTTTCAGGGGCTTTGTGCCCAGTTTTCAGAGGCTTTGTATATATTAAAAATATATATATAAAATACATTATGTGAAAGAGTAATGGAGAAAAGGAAGAGCCCACATTCTATCTCAAAATTGCAAGTTATTTCCTATTTCCTACTTGTATCTGAGGAATATTATCAAAATATGAGCTGCACAGTGTGATAGGGAAGGGAATCAGTCTTGGAAGGTTTTAGACTCGTGAATGATTTCCTCTGGCAACCAGAAAACCTACCCACACCTCCAACTTCAGGAATAGTGAATATACACACAGAAATCCTCACTGGTGTCCCTCCTGAAACCAGCTTCTTAACTTTCGGTTCGCTTTTATTTCAGTTTCTTACACTTCAGCAAAATGCAGCAGAGCTTGACAAATTCATTTTGCAAGAGAAAGTCTGCTACAACTTGTTTGCTTTCTGGTTTGGAAAGGGGGATGCAGCGGAAAGCATTCCTAAAAAAAAAAAAAAGAGAGTTTTTTTTCACTGCAGTTAAGCTAAATTTTACAGGGACTGTGGCACACCAGGGTTTACCCTGGCAGATATTTTAGCACTGGTTAATAAGCAGTGCTGTTAAAAATCCTTGTGTACGTTTCAGGTGCAGTTCAGTTATTTGAGCTTGCAGATTTTGCCTTCTCGGGCAAACAAAATGGTTTTGTTCTGCAAATAAGACTTTTTCGAATGCAAATTTACAATCGGTGTTTGAATAGCAAGAAGTTTTTATTAGAAATTAATAAATTCTGTCAAAACCCTGAAAATCATAAGTATGCATTGAAGTGGATCGTTCAGTTTAATCATCAGTATCTTTGACTTCACTAAGTAGGTCAGACCAGCAGTGAATGCAGATGTCATAAGATAAGGTAAAAAATCTAAGCAAAAATACAGAAAATGAGCCATCCCCAAACCTGGCAACTCAAAGAGTATTTAAAAACCCTCAAACTTGTTCTCAGGTAAGAAATTATATTTGCAGAAGGTCTATATACAATTTTCTTTAAAAAAAAGAAACCTATTTAGAGACAGCTGTTGGTGGCAGAAGCCATCTGAGGAGAAATGAGATTATGTATGAGTTCATTAGGACTCTGTCCTTATTTTGCAAAGCAGGTTGTCTGGAGACAGTGGGACAGCTCGGAGGGGACAGACACGTGTCCTTGCAAGTCCCCACAGAACTCCAGGAGCCACCTCAGCCATTCCTGGGAAAAGGTGCTCGAGGCCACCAAATGCTGAGGGCCTTCACAGAAAATGACTCCGTTTGTTGGTGGCTGCACAAAAATATCCCTAATACCCACTGTCAGAGGTTTGGGATCGTGGCAGCTGAAGTGGGGTCTGGGCATACAAGGCAGCTCTGGGGATGTGCCCAGCCTGAGATGGGGCAGAATTCCCACCCCAGCCCCGTGGGGACAGGGTGTGACAGGGGTAGGTGTGTTCCAAGATGTGCCCCGGGTTGGCAGGTCCCACGACGTGAGCAGGGATGGCATGTGCCACGAGGTGGTTGAGAGCAGCAACCGCCCAGGGGCAGGGCTGGGGCAGGGTGGGGGGAAAAGAGTGATACCTGTCACAGAGGTATCACCAGGTCACCTCGCTCTGCCAGCCCTTGCGGGCACGGAGGGCGCAGCCTGGGCACAACCCTTTCCATGGGAGTTCCTGGGCACCTCAGGGCACCTCTGCAAGGCAACAGCTGGGCAGGCAGCACCAGCCTTGGCTGCTGGGAGATGCCACCCGACAGGGAACGAGAGGGTGGTGCCAGGAATCAGTAAGCACAAATAATTTGTAAAGAGGTTTAAGTCATGAGGGCGCTGATTCACACCTGCAGAGGGTCTGGGCAGGGAGAAACGGGCTCAGGTGAGCACTGGCCTGTGGACACAATGCTGTCTGGACTGGCCACGGTGGCTGCTGGCCCTGCTGCCCCTTCTTGCCTTCTGCAGTGGTTCATCAGTGCCTTTCATAAAATTGTGGAAAGACTATAAAAATAGCACATTTAGGGATTCCCTCTGCGTCCTGCTTTTGGGGATTTCCATTCCAGTCAGATGGACTGGAAATACTCATCTGAAGGAAAACCAAGCTGCCCACAGAAGAGCCTGTCCCTGGCAGCCAGACCCCAAACAACAGCAAGTACCACCTGACTCTTGAAAACCTGTCAGAGCCAAGAGCTCTGGCAGCTTCAGAAGAAGCTGGCATTTGTGCTGGAGCACTACCCCATGCTGGGAGCATCCCAGTGCTTCACAGGGGGTTTCCTCAAACTTCCTGTGCAAGAGGCAGAGTGGGTGAGGGAGAGGATGACATGGGATACTGATAGGGGATGTTGATGAGCACTGAGGGAGCTGGGATGCACCCTGCTCATGTAGAGCCACACACTGCAGCCGGCCACTGCTCCCTGGGGTAGGAGGAGGCCTTGTGGGGGAGAATGCCCCAAAACTGGGACTGACCCTGCACCACAGCCCTGCACTGCCACAGCTGCAAGCAGGAGCTGTGGGCTGGGTGCTGGCAGCAGTGAGCCCTTCCCGGGGCCTGGCCATGCCGGATCCTCTGCTAGGAGCCTGGTTTTGGTGTCACACTGGTGACACCCAGGCTGCCACCCTGGTTCCCTCTCCCCGCCGCCTGCCAAGCGAGCGGCACAGGGGAGCCAGCGGATAATGCGCTGCATTGTACTCTCCCAGCACCTTTTACCCCCCCCCCTCCACAATCTAACCATTGTGCTTGTTTTATCGCCGCTAAACCTCGGATGAACATCAAAGGGAGAGAAGTTCATCAAAACAGGGGCAAAACAAAAGGCTTTTAGAGCGCGGTTACGGCGCACCCGAGCAGCGCCGTTCAAAGGCAGAAAAGTTCACGTTAAATATAGACAACCTCCCCGGCTCTGCTTTCACGGGAGAGCACCCCATGAGCATCCCGCAGCCGTACTTGTTGCTGGAGCTGTGGCAGCACATCCCTCTCCGTTTTCCAGGCACTGCGAGGTGTGGGTGCCGGAGCCGGCCGAGGCTGCTGATGTGCAGGGAGCAGCCAGCAAGCGGCCTGGGAAAGCACATGCTTTATTCATGCGAGCGAGTGGCACTTTCTGCTCAAAGTATAAATAGTGAATGTTGTTTTCTAATGAAGTGGCTCTCTAATGGCAGCCGGGAGGCTTTTGGTTTTTCCCCGGGAACAAACGCCGGGAACTCAAATAGCCGGGAATAGTTTTGGCGATCCGCAATCATGTTAATAAGCTATAAACTGTGTAAAATGTGCTGGCCGCTGGAGAGTTGTAAAATCCGGCTGCAGCTCATGCACAAGCTCATTTTTTTTAACTAAAAAGCAAAAAGAGACCCGGTGGGAGGTGGGCAGAGGGAAGGGATGATTATGTGATTAGCACTGCTTGCCAGGGGAAGGCAGAGTGGGTCTCCTTAAGGAACATGTCCATTGGTTAAGGTCACGTTCCCAGAATGAGTCCAAGGTCTGCTCCAAAGTCCCTGACACCTGGGACAAAAAGTTGGTGATTGCAAAGGGATTTTGATCTCAAACAAATATTTATTATTTACTTGATTCCTTACCTTTTCCCCTTAAATAAGATTTTTTTGTTAAGGAAAGTTTAAATATTACCATTTCCCATTCAGTAGCTATTCCAGTGAGAGAAAGCACAACAAAGTGGAGCAGAAAGTTAGAAATGTTTCAGCTCACAATGAAGGGGGGGAAAAAAAACCTCATAGTCTCAGAGACAACGAAGGATTTTTTTTTTTTTCAAATATCCGTGGAGAAATACACTGTTTATGGATTTGGAGAACTAGATCATGGAAAAGAAAGAGAATATCTCCAATTTTCCAGCCTTGCAGTCACAGACCATAACAATATTCCTGTTGAGGTGATGCTCATTTTGTGCCAGAGACAGCATATGGCACGAAACAATTTTCATTCTCAGCTCTAGGTAAAAATTTTGTTACCACAGGCTTACACAGGGACAGACTCATTCAAAAGCGGAAGCCTGAGGATGATGGGCTGCAAGATCTGTGTTGGTAGGTAGTACTTTCTCTGTTAAACCCATAAAGCAAAAGGTTTTGTGGTCAGAGTGATACCTTTATCTAAAAAAACCCACCCCTGCTATTAGTAGCCAGAAAAACTGAAGACAGCAAATACAAATAAATATCAAAGAGGGGGGGAAAACCCTCTTAAACTCTTGTAATATGAAGGCCAGCTATGCCTTCTCCACTAGTTTGTTTTTAAAAGTGACCCATGCAGGGAATATACGTGCCAAAAAGTCCACGGGCTGAGGTATTACATGGTGTGATCCAGACAAAGGACATTTTTTTAAAGTCCATATAAAGCTGAACACAAAGATAATCCACAGCTACAGAAAGCCTGCAGGTTGCTACAAAACCCCCCAAGAAAGCCTCTGCAAGAAGGGGTAAACAATTAACACAAATTTTAAATCAATGCGCTGTCACCTTAATAGGCAGCGAAGTCAGCTAAGATGGGTGTAATATGATGAGACAGCTTAATTCTTGTTATGACATTAGCTGCAGACTTTTACAACAGCTGAAAATGCTGGAGTGAGAAGAGTTTCCAGTTATCACTGAGCTCTGATACACAACTCTGGATTAGACCGAGGCATGAACGAGGGCTCCTCAGCCTGGCAAGCAACGTGGAGCAAAGGCTGTGGAAGTTTCCAAAATCTGAGGAAGGTATTTTTCCCTTCTCTTGCTGATACACTCCTGAAAAGGTTTATTTCACACAAAATGAGGCCATTTTCAAGAGCCTCCCAGTGAAACCACCCCCTAAGCTGCGTGTGCTACTGCATTATACACCGTAAACCCACACATCCAGGAGGTGAACTGAGCCAATCTGAAACGATTCTGTTTTCCCAGCATTAAGCTTCAAAAAAAAAAAAAGAAAAAAAAATTAAAAGTCACCCAGGCTTGAAGGCAGATAGACAGGTAATAAGCCATGACAGCACTTCAC
>NW_020961351.1:2824-6447 GCF_003031625.1 Empidonax traillii | reverse complement strand
GCCAGGTCAGTGACTGCAGAGTGCACGTCAGCAGTTAGTTTGTCTGTGGTTTTCTTTCTAGCAAGAGTAGCAGTCAGTCAATGACAGGCCTTCTGCTGGTGCTGGATCTGCAGTGGGGACCACCTTTTGCCATACTTGCTAGATACATAAAGTGACTTTTTTTTCAGTTAGCAATTGCAATACTGTGATACCCTTTGCTTGCCTACTTTGGTTTCCGAAGTGATTTGCCACCCGCTCCCAAAATACCCACAAATCAAAGAGCATGAGTGTAGACATCAGCACCCCTCAGCAACTGCTAATTCTGTGTTTCCAGGGTAGTTCCTTCTCACGGAGTTTACAGGCAGAATTCACAGAATTCACTTAAGCTATCAGTACTTGTGTTTTGTCTTACTACCTTTCAAACTCTGAGATGTTAACTAGGCCCTTGTGCTCTTGCCCAGGGATTTTCAAGATATAGTATATGCAGACATTGGGGTAAAGAAAAGGAATACCAAACAGGTGCCGTGCTCCCACTGTTCTCCTGACTGCTGTATGGAGCAAAATCTCCATCTTCCTGCCAGAGATCCCAGGGTCCTGCTGTGGAACAGGCTCCTTATAAAGCAAGAAAGGGCAAGATGTGACAGGTAATAAAAGAAGAGCACCATGTATCCAACAGCTAAATAAATAAAAGCTGCAGCAAAGCACTCCCTCTGCCCAAGCTGTCAGTTGGACAGCCTGCCCAGCCAGCCAAGGCAATTAAGCCCTAGAAAAATTGGGCTGCTGACTAAAGAGCCAGTGGTGACATCCTCCCTCACTACAGAGTGGGAAATGTTCAGTTCCCAGCACAGGACAGGAGGTACACATGAGGGTGGGATATTTTACAGGAGGATTTAGTCTGCTATGAAGAACTAGTGTGGCTGTAACTCTGGGTCATACAGTCATGGACTGAAACCTACTAGGCAGTCATACTCTGATGATTCTTGGCTGACCATCATTTAAATTCAACGTGTGTCTTTTATGTTAGCAATAGGAGCTAGTTTGGGATTAATATTCCAGGGCAACACAGCATTCAAGCTGTGAGCACATGGAGAATTTAGACTATTTTCATAATGGCTATTCCTCCAAACTCTTCTGAAAACATGATCTCTAATCCTGGGCTCTTTCTTCCAACCCGGCATCTCTTAGCCAGTGCTTTGCCTCTTGATCTCCATCACAAGTCATTTGAGATGGCCTCACTTCACCCCTTAAGCAAGTTGGTTAACTGCTTTAGGGATTTTTTTTTTAATTTCCAGTTAAAGTGAAATGACAGGGAGCTGCACAACAAGGGAAGAGTGTAGAATGCCAGCGGTGCTGAACTGCAAAAGCTGGAAACTCTTGGGAAGAGGGTTCCTTCAAGCATCTGTCACAGCAAGCTCTTATCATCTACAATCTAGGTACTTACATCTAAACTCCTTGGGAGACAGAGGGAAGGAAAGCAGCATGAAACATATCTGAGTTACAGGGTTTTAGCAAGAGTTACAGCAGGAGGTAAAAAAAATTGTTGGTGGGAAGAGAAGAACAGTAAGGAATTGGAGAACTGTGGAATAGAACGTTTACACTATCTGGGAAACAAATCACCACCAAAAGTAAAAAATCCAAAACAAACAAAAACAACAGCAACAAAACCACTCAAACAGAAACACACACCCCAAAAACTAACACAAAAACAAGCTAAGTTTAAAAAAAAAGCAGATTCTATAGAACCATAAGGTGTGGATTAAGAATATCCACACATTCTAAATATTAGACATTATCTCCAAAACTCTATTGATATTTGATATGGTGTCCTGCTCTCTAGGTTCTGAGCCCAGTCACTTCAATAATACAGAAAAAAGAAGTGCAAGCAACTCCTTTCTCGGGATAGGGAGGAAGGCTGGACTAGCACCCAAGCAGCAGAGCAGAGCTGAAGGCACCAGGCAGGGTGTACGGCAACCCAGGGTTGCTCTAATGCCTGCAGAGGGTTAGACTGGCCTCCAGCTACACCCAGGTTGACAAATTTGCAAGGGTAATTTAAAGATATCATATCCAGGTTTAACAGGGCTTTCTGTTTTGATAGCCTCTTCAATAATTGCAATAAAACATAGCCCATCCAGTCACTCAGCATCTTACTATAAGCTGAGTAATAAAGTCTCTAGCATTCTTGGAGCATAGGCTTTAACACCACACCTTTCCATTCCAACTCAAAAGATGCAGTAACTGGCCTGGTCACACTGATATGTTCGTGTTGCCAAGGCTGAATTGCTGTTATTTAAATCAGAGTGTGCAGAAGCAAGAAGCTGAAAGGACAAACACCTTTCTTCTTTTGAGCGCTTTGTTCAGCAGCCTCATCCGTTCCTGCTGTTATTTTTGTTCCTATTCTGCTGTGGTCCTACCTGCAGCATGGTTTATCAATGCTCCTCGCCCAGCGGATCTGGTGCAAAGTTGAGCAGGACTGAAGACACCAAAGTGGGAAGCTCAGCACCAGCTAATTTACCCTGGGCTCAAAGATGAGCTACATTGTAGCCTGAATCCTAGGCATTCACACTGTTTTTCTCAGTCTTAAAACTCTCTTGTCTGTTTTTCCCTTGCAGTTTTACTTGCCCTGATCTGACATGTAGGCATCAAGATGGAAAATGGGTTGGAGAACACAGAGAGAATATTAAAATGTTAGATATGACATTGTTATTTATACCACAGTGACCCAAAATAACTTCTGCATATAGATGTGGCTGTAAACACTGACTGCATTTATGCCAATTATTCTGCCTGACTTGTTGATTTTCAAGATAATTCTTCATACCTTTAACTCTTCCCTGAACTTTTCTAAAACCCAAGAAAGTACTGTCTATCTGCAGTGGCAGCCACCTCTTTGCTTGTCAGGGTAAGCTACTGAGGGACCAGGACTTAATTAACAACAACAAAAAGAAGTTCTAAGGAGAAAATAGTCAGATAAACCTGACCCAGCTTGTGATCATGGTCTGTGATCAGCCCTAAGCATTGGTGGTGTCTTAGGAAACAGTCCTTCTTCAGAGATCTTGGCATTCCTTGTCAAACCTTAATCAACTCAGGGAAATGCAAATCACGGAGACCAAGTATTGAAAATACCCATGATACATTCCCTATCTAGGGCAGCAGTTTTAGACTACACAAAGGTTTTTCCAGCCCCTGGGGCTCAGACAGACATGGTAAGCAGCAGCTCTGCCTGCTTGTTTCTTCAAGCAAGCAACCAGCCTCTGCTTGCCACTGCTCTAAATCTGGGGCAGTTTATTCATTCCTCCAAACTGAATGCAAATCTCTCCCTGGAAATCCAGACCTAGCAAACACTGGGTCAGGCCACCCCAGGGCGGTTTGTTTGTGACAGAGCACATAGATTTACATGCGGCAGAAACTAATCTCGGTGAAGTCAAGGGTTTGCCTCAAGTCTAGAAAGGCCATTGAGTTATTCCAGATAAGGCACGTTATCTTTGATAGCTTATGGAAACCAGACACAGGCCTGCTGCATCCAAAGCTGTATCCATTGATCCTTCACCCCCAGCTCTGAACTGCCAGCCATCCCCTTACGGCTGAGCTGAAGGCAGCTCTGGTGAGCTCAGCACCAGACTGGCACTCAAACCCCTGAATCCCAG
>NW_020961351.1:0-2057 GCF_003031625.1 Empidonax traillii | reverse complement strand
TAGCAGGTTTTGGGGGGTGAACCTGCGGGAAGACCTCCGGGCGCATTTTGCATTGGGGGACGGGACACATACACAAGATCTGTGACCCACAAAATGGCAGTTTATTAACCAAGAAGACAGTTTATATACAGGGAAATACAGAAGGTTCTGGGACAGGGGTGGGTTCCTGCCAGGGACAACGAATCCTGGGGGTTTCTGATAAGGGGGTTTGGAGAGATAGGTTAGGAGGATATGTCTATTTATTCAGGGGGAAGGGATAGCTAGGGGAAGAAGGGAAGGTGTGGTCTTGGGGGCCCAGGAGAGGGAAATCCTGCAGAGGTCTGTAAGGCTGGAGCTGGTCTGACCCCTTGTAGCTGGGTCTCAGGCAATTCCGGGCAGCTGTGGTTGCTAGAAGCTCTATTCTCTGCAGGCTTCGGCCGGTCCCACCTCCTACACTCAAGTGGTGAATAACTTGCAAAATGTGTTCAAGAGCAAAGGTGAACAACAAAAAATAAAATTTAAACCCACCACTTTTATTCCACTCAGAATATGGTTCCAATTCAAAATTAGTTTATAGTCCAGTATAAGGTGTGATATAAGGCTTGAAAAATGTGCCTGAAACATCACCCTGAAGAATATTTTCACTGACTTCCTCAGCAGAAATATCTTTTATGAAAGACTGTATCAACAAATCTAGACACATTTAAAATATTATATTTGAACATAACTATTGATTTTGAATCACCTTTTCAAAAGACAAAAAGAAAGATGAAAGAAGAAGATAAAAAAACTGAAATATGCCTTTGATAGAAGTACTGTACTTCGTGTTTCTATGTGCCTGAGAAAAATATAAAGTTAAATCAATGTTTAACACAGGCAGATGCAAGCCTAGGACAGCCCAGCTAAGTCAATTCATGCCTTTGATACCATGCAGAGACCGTTGCCTCCTGAAAGCTCCAAAGGACAGAGTCCTGCACAGTAGGGAATGCATCTATGGCAGCAGCTTAGGAAAACTGAGAATAAGCCACAAACTCCATCCAGGAGCACCTTATGTGTGCAGCAGGGATTTGAGTTGATTCCTAAACACACTGAAGCACAGCAGCAGGCAGGGCTGCAGGAGGTGCTTCTATGGGCTGCAGGGCAGGATTTGGCAGCAATACACTGGCAAAAGTTGCTGTTTCCTGGGTGGCTGCAAGTGGGGTGGGTAGCTGGACAAGCTCTGTGGAGTTCTCCCAGCCTCAGGAGTTAAGCATAGTTAAGAAGGTCCTTGGGCAGGCACAGCTCTGGGAAGAATCCCAGTGTCAAAAGTCCCAGGCTGATGTAGCTTAAGTAGAGGAGATCTGCTCACTTAATATAAAATCATGGAATTTTTAGGTTGGAAAAGAACTTGGAGATCATCAAGTCCAATTGTTAAGCCAGGACAGACACATTCACCACTATACCCAAGTGCCAATCCACCTGCTTTTTGAACATTTCCAGGGATAGTGATTCCACCACTTCCCTGGGCAGCCTATTCCCATGCTTCACAATCCTTTCAGAGAAGAAATTTTCCCTGATATCCAGTCTAAATCTTCTCTGGCACAACTTGAAGCCATTTCCTCTTATCCTATCACTTTTTACCTGGAAGAAGAGACCGAGCCCAGTCTCAGGTAGTTATAGAGAACAATAAGGTCACCGCTAAGGTCTCCTCCAAGTAGGAGAAAAGGAATCATAAAAGGAGCAAATGAAGGCTGGATTTTACTGCATTTCTTTCTGTGCCACTCTGCTATTCTTCTTGTAGCTCTTCAATTAATGAATGTGAGGCAGAGAAATCCTTGGCCCTAGTGTCACTCTGTGTTGCTCTCTCACTTCTTACCTTTCTGGCTGGTGTTAATTTGCATGTCTTCAGCAGAAACCCCTACCAATGGAATCGCACTCATCTTAGAGCCAGTCAGCTCCCATCACACTGACAGACTTCCTCATCTATAAAAAATACGCATTTAGCCAGCTAATATATATGATTTACTAAACATGACAGTCAATACATTGAGTATTCAGTGAGTGCTCTTAATATCTGTGAAGAGATTTGCCTGATAAAT
>NW_020961350.1:4921-6450 GCF_003031625.1 Empidonax traillii | reverse complement strand
CTTTGCAGTTTCAATAGCAGGAGTCTGTCTCCCTACACCAAGTCTGTTTCGATAATTATGACCGATCAAAGCCATATCCTAAAATATAGAGGTGACAGGGCAATGTTATTCAAACTCTTTGCTATTTTTCTGCTCCAGTTCAAAGAATGACTTGGAAGGGACCTTAAAGTTCATTTAGTTCCAAGCCTCCTCCATGAACGTAGGTTCCTCAGTTATAATATCATTTACTGTTTTGTAGGCCAGTCATAAGTTTCCAAAAGAAAACTACTTATTCTGTAAAACAACTTACGATAAGCACTGGAACTCCCATGACAAACTGGCCTGAAAGCGAGTTAGTCCCAGACCAACCAGCGTGTTTAGCAGTCAACTGTCAATATTACCACAGAGAAAGTCCTGCATTCTAAGCCTAGTTTTCCATCTTAAATTCAGCTTGTCTCACTTGCATATGCTCTAGCAACAACTGATTTCTTTGAGTAGCCCATGAAACTCCTAAACATAGGAAGCTGTTTTACAGTAGGTGCAAGAACTGTGACAACCTTGCTAGCTGTGCCATGAAGTTTTTGTTCATTGTTTTCCAAAACTGAAACCACATATTCTTCTTCAGCCAGATGAACCTTGGTTTCTTGCAGATCTTTTTGTGTTTCTTCTAGCTCTTTCTCCTTGATTTGCAGATGTGCTTTACACTGTTGAAGTTCATTTTTACTAACTGTGAATAGTTCAGTGATCTAAAGAGGAAGACAAACATCAGTAGGTCAACATCACTTTTTAAGAATTCAAGTCTCACTTCACATCTCCCAAATTATGCAACAATATCAAGAAGCAAAATGTAATTTCTGCTGTAAGAGTTAGAGGTCTTAAACAGGAGGTTTGTATGGCCTTTGTATTCACTGAAAATATCAACCCATCACCATTCTCATTGAAATAATCCCATGCTTCCTCACTCCAAACACAAAAGTAAACCACTTCTATAGGACAAGGAAAAAATCCCACTGAACACACATAAGCAGATAGACTGGAGAGAGTCAGTAAAGCTGATTACATATTCCAGCAAATTAATACCTACACTTCTCTTTTACTAGGAGCTCCAATTTTCTGTATAATTTGTTAATGGGAGCTCATGACCCTCTCTGCTCCTAAACAGGTATCTGTCAACTGAGACGATATCATTTTACAAGAAGATTTTTTGCTGAAGATCCAGCAATGCAAAGTAACAGACATGAAAACAGCTTTAAAAAAATAAATACTGCACCCTGAAACTTATATATGTTGTTATTTCAACTTCCTGACTCAAGGATTAGGATGCTTCCGCTCTTGACTAATTGGAGAACTTTAGGAACAAAGAACTAAAAAAAAAAAAAAAAGTTTAAAAAATAATAATAATAAAAAAATTAAAATATTTTGACTGTTCTTTGCTCAGACTTATTTCCTCCTTTTGAAAGGAGGAATTAATTTCTTCCATTTTTGGGCAGATTTAAGCAAGAGTTCAAGAAGATTACCTACCTTTTTCACTTCTTCCTCCATAACACCAA
>NW_020961350.1:0-4393 GCF_003031625.1 Empidonax traillii | reverse complement strand
CTGCAATTTGTTCTTCCTGAACAGTCAGCTTTCCATTAAGGGCTCTGAAGCAAAGATTAAAACAAATCAGTCAAGTAAGAGGCAATTTCAAGATTATCTATAGGTTTTTACACTATATTTTCAGTAATTAAAAAAAAAAAAGTATTGCTTACTTCCAAATGAAAAGTAGCTAATTTTCACTTAATGTAGAAAAGATTTAAAACAATTTTCCATTGTAAACTTTCTGTGTAAACTAGGGATTATAAAAGTGAAGTTAACTATATTGAGTTTGCTTTCATGTATGAACTTCCACTGAAAGACTGCATGGTGTAAATCTGCATCCTGCTATGCATATGGTAATTATTCCACATGTAAATAAATTCCTCAGTGCAAGCCTATTATCTGTGTAATAATTAAACTTCCAAAGAAGAAGTTGACCAGTCAACTTTTTTCCTTCAATTTTCTGGTGTGAAAATAGATCTGAAAGTATTTCTGTACCAGCATCTGAGATCTGTTGTTAGCCATTTTATAGAAATTTTGAAGACATACTCATAATTTTCAAGAGAAATATAGACTCCACTTTTCTCTCGTGCAGCAACAAGGTCTCGCTTCAGACGCTCAATCTCTTCAGTGTATTCCTGCATAAAAAAAACAATCCCATGTAAACCTGAAAGTGTCTGTTTTGGTTTTGATATTTAACTTAACAGATACTTCACAGAGGTAGTGCTCTACAGCAGTTTTGCATAAGCATGGAAGCAAAGCACTTCATTCTAAGTCCAGTACAGTACCATTTAAAATCATACTATTGGATATATGTAAAGCATTGGAACCTTCCATTTGAATCATACTTGGTTGCATCTCACAGCCTACAACTGGAATCACAACTTCCTTTGTAGCAGAGACCTACTTTACACTGGCTCTTTACTCAAACTTACTGACAACTTCACTTTAATTAAAGGACTTTTTAGGGATTGACCCTGCTAATACAACTCCAGAAAGAAAAACAGTGTCATTTAGTGGCTCTCCAATAACTTGTAAACATGTAATCCACACACAGAGCCACAGGCAGAAAGCAACAACCCTCTCTTTTCAACTTCAGTCTTAGTGACAGTTTCAGTATCTGCAAAGTGACTAATCCTGTACAAGTAGAGCAGCTCTAGTTTAAAAGCACCAGTTCAGTGATTCAAATCACTTCAGAAAAGCACTGCTACTGGTTACAGCTTCTCCACACCCTCATTAATTCCTGCACAGCAAAGACTACATTAACAAAATCAAACATAACCCATAACTTCATTTGCTAAGCTGTATGTCTAGTACCTTAATAAGAGCTTTCCTTGTTAGCTTCTGATTGACTTCAGGCTTGTTCATTATGTTCTTTGCTCTATGGGCATATTCCAGCGTACTCAATGTTTCCTGTGAAAAGTAGTTGTAAGACTAGGTCAAGTTGAAGAATGTAACTCATTTTTTATCATTAGCAAAATGTGTTATTTATTTTAGGAATAGATTTTCAGACTTAAAATTTACCTCAAGATTTACAGATGCAGGAGAAACCGTGGCAATTATTGATGTTTTTGTCCGTCCTCCGAGAGAGTCTTGAAGGATTCTTGTGAGTTTAGATTCCCTGTATGGAATATGTGGGGCTCTTTCTACCAGAGCAGTAATAACTCTTCCTAGTGTCAGCAGAGACTGGTTGATATTCCCAGCTTCACGAGCTCGTTTGTCAACTGCCCCAGATCGACCGATGTTTTCACTTCCTGCGAGATCAACCTGAAAATAAGGTTATGCTTCTATCTCAAACCACCCTGAAGAATGCCTGCCCCAAGGTATTGCAGAACACCTAAAATAGCAGGAGAGTTGTTCAAGAGACACAAGGACGACAAATGGGACTGACATTCTTCAGAGTGATAAATGTAGCTCACATCACATTATGAAAACAATCATTTTTCCCCTTATCAGAAAAAACCTCCAACTCTAGTTCATGACTTTCAGCATGCTATCAACACCACTTAGTTCAAATACTTACCAAGTTTAGCTTTCCAATTTTAACAAGTTCTTCTCCATCTATTGTTGTTTCTTTCATATGGATGGTTATTGAAAACACTGAGTGGGAGCGGCTGCAAGAGAAACCAGTTTCAGACATTCCATTAAAGCCAAATTATCTACCTGCTACATGACACTGCTGCAAGTTATGTATCTGTGCTCTTTTTAGGGAATACATTTTTAGCCCATCAATTTCAAATTACACATTTTCAATACACAGTTATTTTACCAAGTATATTTTTGTGTATATACATAAGAACATGGTATTTAAAACCAGTGATGAAGCAAGTGGATAACACTTGACTCATTCAATCTTGATACATTTTATCTTATTTCAAGCAAAACCAAGAGAAATGTTTTGGTTTTGTTTACATTTGTGTGTTCTCATGCATCTCACAGAAAAACAAAAATCTGCAAGTCAGTTTAGACAATATGTATGCTATGAACAATTTCATAGGATGTGATCTTCAGGAACAGTTTTCTTTATTCAGCCTACAAAAATAATCAAGTAGCTGAACCCAATATTAAAAATTTAGAATTTAAATTCACTTTTCATTCAAAGCAGTAATACAGTAACATCAGTTTAGGATCACAGAATCACTGAATGGTTTCATCCAGCTCCAACACTCCTATCATGGGCAAGGACACCTTGCACTAGAGCAGGTTGCTCAAAGCCTCATCTACTGTAGCCTTGAACACTTCTGGGGATGGGGCATCTACAATTTCTCTAGGCAACATGTTCCAGCATTTCACCACCCTCACAGTAAAGATGATTTTAGGTTGAGTTTATTCCTTTAATAAGTTGTTACAATAGGAAGCTGACATACATAGAAAGCCACAGGTGGCTTACATCAGTTAGACTATACATAAAACAACATTTGAGGCAGAATGAATTGTCTAAATTGCCTGTAATTTCGGACAAAATTATTTTTGTGTTCTAATCTATGTTAGCAAATACTTTTTCCCTTCCACCAGTAGACAGATATGCTCAATAAACCTTTAATTTAAAATACAAAACAGGCAGGGTGTATTGCTTACTTTTGCAATATGGGATCATTACAGTGATATACATATCCTATCTGCAGTTCAAGAATGCAAAAGCAGTAATAAAAAATGCTATTTCGGACCCAGATGTCTCTACTAGATACTGACTATGACCTGCAATCCTACGAAATAGCCTCTATTACTGTACAAAACCCTCTTCTCAACTTTATCCCCAACTTCCACAATCTAGTTTTTCAAGTTTTCAGAAGCCAGGATTTGAAGTGAGGGTCTTGTGTTAGTTATCCTGGAAAAAGCAGATCTTAGTTTTTTGGAAACTTCAACTTCTGTAACAAATCCTAATGTACCATTTTCTACTGCTGATGAGGAAAGGAAAGGGTATTTGAGACGCTTATACCAAGCTTTTATTTAGTAAATGGGATTGGTCAAAGCACCAAACCATCTATAAGAGCTAGAATAAAGGTAGTCCACCTCTCCAATACAGGTATATCAGCTAAACATCTTCCAAACATGAAAGGACTATAGCCTTATTGAAAAAGTACAGTATATACTGCAAAGAATATTTATCTCACCCTAGTACATGCAATGTACTTCAGTGATTGATCGGTCAGATTTATGTCTTCTGTTTTTATAGACACAGAAGGTTTTGAAAAAGTTAACTTTGCAACTTTGAGAAATAACTAGAAGTCCAGTTAAGAATGTTGTGATACTTTTATCAGAGCTAGAATTAGGTGGAATAGCAGGACTACTGTATGAAATAGCCACGGTGTATTTACAAGGGATAAATTAATAACAAAGCATGCAAACTCTAAACAAGAGGGGGAGCTTATGTTAAAAATCATGCAGGGAGAAATATCTTGCCTGTTTTTAAGATGAGAAGTATTCAGATTTTATAGTGCTCTTTGTACTGGTTTTGGCTGGGGAATTTTCTTCACAGTGGTTGGTATGGGGCTGTGTTTTGGATTTGTGTGGAACATACAGGGGGTTTGTTATCGCTGAGCAGGGCCTTGCACAGAGCCAAGACCTTTTCCTGCTGCCACACTGGTGAGGAGGCTGGGACTGCACGGGAGGTTGAGAGGAGGCACAGCCAGGACAGCTAACCCCAGCTGACCAAAGGGATATTCCAGACCATACGGCATCATGCTCAGTGTATAAAGCGGGGGTAAGAAGGAGAAAGGGGGGGTGGAGGTCTGGAGTGGTGGCGTTTGTGTTCCCAAGTAACCATCACACGTGACAGGGCCTTGCTCTCCTGGAGATGGCTGAACACCTGCCTGCCCATGGGAAGCACTGAATTAATTCCTTGCTTTGCTTGTGTGGGCAGCTTTTGCCTTCCCTATTAAACTGGTTTTATCTCAACTCGTGAGTTTTCCAA
>NW_020961349.1:3223-6451 GCF_003031625.1 Empidonax traillii | reverse complement strand
AAAAAAAAAATAAAAAAAAAAAAAAAAAAAAAAAAAAAAAAAAAAAAAAAAAAAAAAAAAAAAAAAAAAAACCACAAAACAAAACCTGCCCAAATCATCCTGTCTGGGACATGGTAGTCAAGCTGAGATGCATCAATGCACATCTCTCTGACCTTGTGCCCCTGTAATCCATCATGGGCACCCAGACGCTAGACATCAGCCCCTTGCTATCTCAGTTGTCCAAGGAGTTGCTACTAAAATCTTTTTGAGCTGTTCAATATGGGTTTTAGCACTGTGCTCTGGATTTACTACTGATGTGAGGGCAGAGCTGTTTCTGGTTGGTCCTGTGGCACTGTGCCATCTTCTTGATCTGCACCCACTGCCCTGGTGCACCTGCACAGGCCCCAGGCAGCTTCTGCCAGAGAGTTCTTGTCATTTGGGTTCAAAAGAATAAGCCCAGTGTATCCTTTGACTACCTTAGAAGAGTAAAATTTCCTTGCTTTTAGGTAGCATATTTTTTTGAAATGTGATTTTCTGCAAATAGATTTGCTACTCGCAGTATGGAAAGACTCGGACCAGCAACCCCAAAAAACCACTTATAAAAGTGAAGTGACTCTGAAAGATTGTGCATGAGTTCATTTTTAAAAACAAGTCTTAGATTTCTGTGGAAATCCACTCCTTTTATGCAATTTCCTTTTTGCTACAGCCCTCAGGATAAGATGGAGTGACAAACCATAGGCTGTTTCTATTCTAGGGTAGCCTGTAAGAAATAACTGTTAGGTTCAGCAAAACAACAGCAGCCTTTGGAGACAGAGAACATCAGCAGTACTGCTCTTCTGTTCTCTTTGCCCTTTCCGTGGGCACTCAGCCCCACAGAAGCCAATGGCTTCTTTCCTCTTCTTTCATGCAAAACTTTTTTCGTCCTTCTTTCTTCACCCTCACATATTTACCTTTCACCAATCTGTTTCCCTCCTTGCTGTGGGGCTTTTGTACTGATCAACATGTCTGGTTTTATTCACTCATCCTTCCCTCAGGACACTGCTGCTCCAGTGGCTCAGCATTTCTGGCTGTTCCAGAAAGCTGCCCCTTCCTTGTCTGACCCTCTCGTTACTTTTCCGCTTGCCTTGGAAAGTGCTCACATCCTGCCCAGATGCTGAGGGTTCCTCAACCATATTCCACCATATGGTACCACATCCCTCCGCTTTATCTCATGGAAAATATCAAGATAATCAGACCTGCCTTGCTGTGATTCATGTAACCATCTGTCTGGGCTTCCCACTATTCGATTGCTCTAATACCCAGTCTGCTAGCTAGCCAGAATATAAGTGGGCTTTTACTTTCCAAATTTCTTAATCTAAACAAACATTAAAGGCCAAATTCTGCTCTGGCCTCCATTTGCACAAATCCCATTTGTGACATTAAATGGAGCTGTTTGAATCAGTGAGAGCATGGAGTTTGGCCCAGAGTTTTCCAGCTGATTTATGGTGTCCATCTGGCTCCGCTTAATCAAGGAGAGCCTGGCCTGAGCACAGTTTTTAAACAACACTGATATACACAATACTCAACTACGGCCACAGTCGTGTTCAGCACCAGGGCTGATGACCCAGTTCTGTCCCTCCTGCCTCACTTTTACATGCCTCTTGAGCTTTCAGACACTGCCTGTCTGGTGAAGTGGGACCCTGCCTTAAGTAAACTCTCTGAAATGGGGATGATGAACTTTTAAAGAAAGCTTGGCTGTGGCAATTTAACTGCTACCAGGACTGCTTCTGTAAAGCATTTTCACCAAGGACTATCACATGTGTCTTCAGCCATAGAGAGAAAGGTGGAAGGTAGACTGGTCACCTCCCAGTTCTGCTTAATACCCAAGGTATTGTTTGCAGTTAAGTTGGCCACAACCAATTTGACCACAGGATCTTGGGCAGACCTAGTCTCCAGAAATGTATGCTGCGGCATCAGTGCTCCTGAAATCCCTTTTCCCAAAGGCATCAGCCATGCAGAGCTTGAATCCTCTGCTCCAGGAACCGGTGCTGCAATGGGGGCCCAGCTCTCACAATGTAGCTCTGCCAGCACCATAGCGTGTCATCTTCCCTAGGGACCCCAGAAATCCCCGGGGTCCCATCTGGATAGCCACTGAGGGAGTTCAAAACAGGTTTGCAGGAAGTGTTCAAAGGAGACACAGGTAGGGATGCAGGTGGCAATGCCCCTTGAGTGCCTAAAAGTCCATTGAAAAGAAACGGGGCACCTTCCCGGTATGTATGACCAGCACTGACAGGTGTACTTGAATCAGGGAAGGGCAATGAGATCTTTTCCAGTCATTTTAGGAGTCTGTTGAAACAGATTTTAAATTCTCCAGGATGCAGCCCTCAAAAGATCATGTTGTGTTTTTCTGACCAGTCTCTGTCTGCTTCATACCACTGGCCAAGTGAAAGCCCAACAGCACTCAGTCAGTCCAATTCCTAGTGGAAATATGTAACACTGAAAAGAGGCGTGTTTGAAACTGAAATATGTGTATTTTCTTCATTTTGAAAACAAATTACTCCTACAGTTCCTTATAGATTTTGTGACATGCCCAACATCTGCAAGATTTTAAGGTCACAGTTCTTGAAACCCAGAGAACATCAGGGAATCTCAGCTTGCTTTCAAGAATTTAGAAAAGCTCCTTTTCCTCGAGTTTTCAGAAAAAAAATCCTTATTTTGAAACAAAGGAACCTGTAGTGTAGAGGTTCCAAAATCAGTCAAAAAGCAAATAAAAGTCATCTGAACCTGTTAATTTTAAAATCTCAGGATTTCTGAATGCCAGGAATTGGTGACACAAAATTTCCATATAGACAATGAAATGAGTCTTCTAATCAGTCAGCATGATAGAAAGTCTTTTGGATGCTACCCACAGGATTTGTTATTTTTATAACTCTTGGCTGGTTAAAGTTATTTTAAATTATTCCCTCTCATTACAGTTTGATGTTAATTAGCATATAGCTGAAAAAAGAAAATGTGTTAAATCTAAAACCAGGAAGAAGCAGAAAAGAAAAAAAGACCTAAGTTTTCCAAAAGCAATGCCATCACAGCCATGTTGGACCTCCTAATCATTTCATGCACAAATTGATCTGAAAGTGGTGTCAAGAACCTACACTTTCACCTTTTTGCCTCAAGTCAAGAAGGTCTCCAGAACTCCTCAAAGAAGCCTACGGTTCAGGGATGTTCAAAGTGATGCATTATAACCAATTTTTCAGGGACTCTTAGACAGTAGTT
>NW_020961349.1:0-1285 GCF_003031625.1 Empidonax traillii | reverse complement strand
CAGAGGATGAAAAGAGATGGGAAGACAAATTAACATCTCAGAGCATGAAGGTGAGAACTGCTGTTCCATTCATCTCTCCCCATCGGCCCAGGAGAGGAGTGTGCTTTCTAGCCTGCCCTGGGCATATCCCTTGCATATTCTGTGCTCATCGCTATCCAATATGATGTCATTGTTGAGAAAGAAAAAATGCGAATTTCAAACAGCAACATTCAGCTTTTTATCCATTTTTACTCCAAAACACATGATGAGCAAAATATTGCTTTCATAAGACATTTCCACTATTGATGACGTAAATTCTTGGAGAAAAACTGATTTTTCTGACAGTCCCTGCTCTAATTCCTGCCCCTTGCAAATCTAGGAGCTGGCTCAGGACTTTGACTACGTTCCTTCTCTAACCTCAAAGCATCCTGAAGTTCTCTTCTCCATTTCCTCACAGGTTTTTTGACATGTGAACACCAAAACTCCCATCCGTGTACAAGGGTAGTTATTGGCCCCTGACCCGGAAGAAGTTTGACCAGAAATCGGTAGTTTCACAAAGCTCTATTAATGGAAATATTAAATAATATGTCAGATGGAGCAGGTTTCACACTCCTACGAGACACTAACATGATGTAATATCTCCTTGGAAACACTGCAGTGTGGGGGTTTGGCAGTATGTGTCAGTGATACTACAGATTGTATAGTGTGGGACTACTGTAGCTGCTGGCCACTGCAACTGTGCACTGAAACTCTTTCAAGGCTTTCGGTGCCCTGCCTGTTAAAGGTTATCTATGCAGGGACAGATTTTTAAAGCTAAAAACTGTGATCTGTGTTTCTGTTATTTTTAGACTCAAGCAGCCAAGACACAAAAGGCACTTAGTCCCAAGTCATGGATGTTTTCAAAAGGGTTTCTGCACATTCTGATGTATTTCCCTAGACATCAATAGGGACAGCCATGCACTGGAAGCTAAGGATGTCTTTTGATGATTCATGACCCACATTTAATATTTAACTTGAATAAACTGGCTTTCTAATACCGAAGATACTTATGGGGAAAATTGTGTTTAGACACTAAAGAAAAACTTTACCTTCTGGTTGCTTTGGCATGAATAACCCATTTTTATCATATTTCCTTTTTAAGGTTGGATAAAGCCACAGATGCGTTTGTACACAGCAAAATGAGATAATCTAAGATGAATATGTCAAGCCAGATTGCAGAAAGAGGTGATATTTAGAGTGGATGAAGGAACACTCAATATGAGATGCTGGTAACTTGGAACATTACGTTCCAGATTACATTAAAAAA
>NW_020961348.1:0-6452 GCF_003031625.1 Empidonax traillii | reverse complement strand
GCTCTGCTCTGCCCTGGGGAGGCCTCACCTCAACATTGGGGCAGTTTGGGGGGACACAATGGAAGGGAGAGATTGAGCCATTGGAGAGTGTCCAAAGGAGGGCATTGAAGATGGGGAAGGGCCTGGGTTTGGAGCCGTGTGAGGACACTGAGGGCACTTGGTGTGTTCAGCTGGAGCAGAGGAGACTGAGGGGAGACCTCCCTGCAGTTCCAAGTGCCTGGGCAGGGGCAGAGGAGGGGCAGGACTGAGCTCTGCTCTGGGGGGAGCAGGGACAGCCCCCAGGGAATGGCTGGAGCTGTGTCAGGACAGGCTCAGGGTGGATCTCAGGGAAAGGTTCTTCCCCCAGAGGGTGGTTGGCACTGAACAGGCTCCCCAGGGCAGTGGGCACAGCCCCAAGGCTGCCAGAGCTCCAGGAGGGTTTGGATCATTCTCTGGGGCACAGGGGGGGACTCTTGGGGATGGTCCTGTGCAGGGCTGAGGGTTGGACTGAATGATCCTTGTGGGTCTCTTCCAACTCAGCATATTCTATAATTCTGTGATTCTGTGATAAAGGACCACAGTGGGTCATCTGGTCCCACCTCCCTGTTCAAGCAGGGTCACCCCAGAGCACATGGCACAGGATTGTGTCCAGATGGTTCTGGAATATCTGCAGTGATGGATACTCCACACCCTCTCTGGTCTCTGTTCCAGTGTTCAGTCACTGCCCAGCCAAGAAGTTCTTCCTCATGTTCAGGTGGAGCTTCCTGGGCATCAGTTCCTGCCCATTCCTCTTGTGCCATTGCTGGGCCCTCCCCAAGCAGAGCCTGGTCCATTCTCTGCCCCCTCCCTACAGCCCCTGACATACATGGGGGAGGTCCCCTCTTCTGGACTGGACAGCCCCAACTCCCTCAGCCTTTTGAGTAAATAATGGGAGGTTTGGGGAGGTGCTGAAATTGTGGTGACTTTCCTCCACTGCTGTGGAAAAAAAAGGATTAGTGTTTTCATGTTTAATCAACAAGGCACAGAGAGGAAGGTTTATGCACTTGATCACCAAAATAATGTCTTTCCCCTGGGCTCTTTTTGAAATTTTGTGTAGTTTTCTTTCAGAATTAAATGTCATTATAAAAGCAATTAATCTCTCAGTTAAGGCTGAGAGAAATTGGATTGCTCAGCCTGGAGAAAAGAAGGCTTTGGGATGCTCTCATTGCCCCTTCCAGTGCCTGAAGGGGCTCCGAGGGGGCCAGAGAGGGACTTTGGACAAGTCTGGAGGGACAAGGCAAGGGGGAATGGTTTCCCACTGCCAGAGGGCAGGGTTAGATGGAATGTTGGGAAGGAATTGTTGGCTGTGAGGGCAGTGATGCCCTGGCACAGGGTGCCCAGAGAAGCTGTGGCTGTCCCATCCCTGGAAGTGTCCAAGGCCAGGTTGGACGGGGCTTGGAGCCACCTGGGCTAGTGGAAGGAGTCCCTGCCCATGGCAGGGGTTGGAACTGGATGGTCTTGAAGGTCCCTTTCCAACCCAAACCATTCTGTGATTCACTCTTTAGAATTGGTTTCATTTTAACTTGTTATTTCTTATTACAATAATTAGTGGAAATCTGGCCTGGTCAGAACCCTACATTACATTATCCTGTTTTTCTCTTCCCTATCCTTAATTCATATCCTGATGCCTTTGGGTTTTTTTTTTGTTTTTTGCAGGAGACACCAACAAATGGAACACAAATTAACTTAAGCCTACACGGGGCTGGTGACACCTGAAGGAAGGTAGGCAAGATTGATACATAAAGATGTGCTCCAGACTAAGGTAATGGTGATAACAAATGCTGGTCTGGTGTGTGAAGTTTGGTGTCATATCTGGTTATGATGTGAGAGAACACACTCATCTGGATGCCAAAAACAAACAAACACTTGTGAGTGGCTTTGCAAACACAGGAGAAGATGTTGAAATGTGGTCCTAAACTCAGAGCTTGAGTTTCTCTGGGTCACCTGATGCTTTGTTTAGTAGCTATTAAAATAATCAAGGATATTCTTATTGAAATTGTAGCATTGTCAATTATTTCTGATTGTAATCTGCAGGAATAATAATGTGACAGACTCGTTGTCCTCTTTCCAATTGAATCCCCAAATCTGTCTTCCCAAATTCATTCTGAATTGAGACTTTATTATAGAGGTTTGTTATTTAGAGTCCCCAGAAAGAGTCTGACCACGGACTTCTGGTGAATGTTTTTATTTCAATGCAAAATGATGAAATGGATTAAGACTTTTACTCAGAATAGGAAACTTAAAACTTTGGGAGAACTCTGAAACAGTGGTTTTTTTTTTTTCAAAGTCTTTCCATCTTTGCTGCTCCCCAACATTCAGTTGGTTTCCCAACATTACAGCTGCCATAACTGACTGACCCAGCTATGGGATTTTTTTGGAGCCAGATGTTCATCAGAGAAACTGTTCAAATGCTCAGTGAGACAGAAGTGTCCTTTAATGAGATAACAAGAAGGAAGGGATGCAGTCTTTGAGAAGCTTTTAGAAGCTTTTAGTTTTAGAGCCTGTCTTCCAAAACATAAATATTTTTTCAAGTTTCTTTCTTGTAGCTCCCAGGAGTTGGGAAGAATAAGGGACTTGCATTTCATTTCTCTTCTTGCAGGGAAAGTGGAGAAGCTGTGCTCTGTGCTTTTAATCTGGTGTGTTGGGAGTACGTTTTGGAGCATGTTTGCCACTTAGCAGGGAAGTGAAATTCAGGTATGATCCATTTTTTTTTTTAAAAAGAAGGCAAGTTGATTTTGATTATGACATCATTTTATCTGATTTGTTATTGTCATGATGTTACTGTTGCCAAAAACCATTTCCCCCTCAATTGTATTTGGCGATCTTTAATGAGGTAAAAACTCTAAAAATAATATTCTTGTGGTTGTCAATCTGTGCACAGAGTCGTGCTGTGTGATAAAAATAATCCTTCAGTTAAAACCCAAACCAAAACCCGAACTTGTTTTTATGAGTGCATTCAAATCCAGCGACACCTCTGTTCTGAAAGCATTTTTTTCTTCTAGGCACAAGGGGTTGTAAAAGTAAAGAGCCAATATGGGGGAGAAGAAGGCAGAACCACTGGACTTTGTGAAGGATTTTCAGGAATATCTCACCCAGCAGACTCACCATGTCAATATGATTTCCGGATCGGTTACTGGCGACAAGGAAGTGGAAACTCTCCAGGGAGGTGAGCTCATTTCAGGGCCATAGATTTGCCTTTTTTTGAGAGTGACTGCACTGTTTACAGTCCAGGTAATTATGCAGGTGCTGCAGTTGCATGGAAGCATTTCTGACAGCCATTTTCACGTCACAAAAGATGTGTGTGTACCTTCGTGGTTCTGTATATTTAAAGACCAAGGGCATAGAGAAGCAGAAGGTATTTGGCATATTCACACAGCGTGACAGTGTCCTACAGGTTCCTAATTAAAATCTGTGTTGTGTTGCCCACAGCTGGGACAGAAGGTGATCAGAATGGTCTGGACCATCCCTCTGTTGAAGTTTCACTGGATGAAAACTCAGGAATGTTGGTGGATGGGTTCGAAAGGACGTTTGATGGAAAGCTGAAGTGTCGATACTGCAACTACGCCAGCAAAGGAACAGCTCGGCTCATAGAACACATCAGGATTCACACAGGTATGGAACGTTCTGCTGGGCTGGGCTGTGGGCTGTTAACTCAACATGGTGGTTGGTATGTGAGGAGCTGACTGTTCAAGCAGCCTGATTGTTCTTAATGATTAGAACTGGGGTTTGGGTTGGTTTTTTGTAATTGTGTTTTAAAGGTGTGCCATGTACCTGTTTAAACCATGCAAATTCCTGCTGACATTTATTGTGAGTAACTCTGTGGGAGTAAAGCTTAGCATGGAAACTTCAGTGTAAACTAAAGGGCTCTAAAATTAGCTGTTAGTATTTCTGTGCTAATCAGAAAAGTTGTTAGCTGGGCCTTTTCTTCCTCTGTTGTTTAGCTATGAAAATATTCCTGTTCTCCACAACATTCTGGATGTGAAAGTACAAAGCATAGTAATAAGAATAAAGTTTTTTTTATTGGTAGCTTGAAAGGTGCTTGTGAAGTCTACTGAGTATATTGCACTGATACAGAAGACTTCAGGGCTGTTAACTAGAGTAGTAAGAAAAAAAAAAGTTGTATTCTGCAAAGGATGAAAGTTTTTGTAGGTTTCCAATCTGGTATGGACTGTTCCAAAACTTCCAAGTGTCTCCTTTCAGTGGTCTTGGGTAGTTTGGGACTCACCTTGAAGGAAGCACATTGTTGTAACTGGGCTATAATTTGTCAGGTACTCCAGTCAGACTCTCACTTTGCTGGGAACCACTGCTTTCACACAATATCCGTCACAATTCCACGCAAAAAGTCCATCCTGGGATGGAAGCATCCATTCCAGGATGGATTTTGGGGAATTCAGTGCTCCTTGGTGCTGGTCCTGCAGCGTTGACTTGTTTTGACAAGGCACAATGGGATAGGATATGGCAACAAGAAGAAATCAGAATTCTGCGGTTCAGACTCTTAAGGACCTGGTAAATTCTTCTCTTGTGCTACCACGAGCTACCTCTGTGTGTAGCTGTTGCTGTTTCCAGATTCCCAGTGGAAATTTTGAGGAGTTCCAGCAGTGGATAAAGGACCTTGGCTTGTGTGTACCTGCCTTTGAAACAGCCTTAAAGCCAAGGCTTGCTGCAGAGCTGCACAGCAGCACAGTGGGGGCTTTGGAGCTGTTTTTTTTTTAGTCTAATTTTTCATGAAGCAGGTACAGCTTCACCCACCATTTGCCTCATATGGGATGTGGACAACAAGGGGTTCTTTTATTATCAGCTTCACTCTGTGCAGTGCTAATGCTGAGCTTGTGAAATGAGGGCCGTGGGGTGGGAAAAACTGTGCTGCAGCCACACAGAGCTCGTTTTTGAAGAGTACTTAAAATATTCAGAGGTAACATCGAATTTCAAATGTTGCATCTTTTCAGTAGCAAGAAGCTGTTGCCATCTGAAAACTTGCATTCCCCAAGCCCACGGCTCCTGCTGGCCAGGTGTCAGCATGAGCAGATGGACTGCTAGAGCTGGTGGGAGGCATAAAGTTATCCAAGAAAATGTTGGAATTGTGTGCTTGTTAGTTCTTGGGATGGTTTTCATGGCGTGTACGGGGTTTCTCAAACAGAACGAATGTGTTACTTGATATCAAATGTCATCAATTTAGCCATACTAGAGAGCAAAAAAATCAAATCTCCCTTCTTTAAGTATCAAAATGTGGGTCTTGGCATAGTGTCAGCGTTCCTTCTCTTACTCCAAGGAGTAGCCTACCTTTTCTTACTCTCAGATCTGGGGTTATCTCTTGTGCTTTCAGAATGCCTTCTTGTCCTGTGCTGCTTTAGGGAGGAGAGCCCTCCCAGTGGCTTGAGGTGGCAGAACAATTCCTTTGGGAGCTTGTGACCATTTCATCATGGTTGCAGCATAATGTACACAAAAGCAAGAAAGATTCCAGCCAGGAACTGGGATGCTGAGAAACATCCTCAAAAATCTCTAACCCAGCCATCATTGGTCAAAGCAAACACTGCAGGAGTTAACACGAATTTGGGTGTTAGGGCAAACATAATGCTTTGGGTTCGGGCCTGGACTGATGTTTTGAGTTGTGTCTCGTGGTTGCAGTGTGAGAGGGGGATGCAGGGATGTCACTCTCCTGTCCATCAAAGAGCTCTGGCAGTTTGGACAAACCTTCACGCAGGGAGCAGCCAAATTTCTGGTTCAGACATGCCTGATAATGAAATACCGGTGACTGACAACAGTAACGATTCATTTCTCTGCACCAACCTGTTCAGTTTTAGAACGCAGACAAGGATCTCAGGCTGCTTTTTTTTCCTCTGTATAAGTTTCCCCTTTGCCTTGTAACAGTACATTTCCATCCTTAATTTTAATTCAGCACTGCATGTCCTGATGGCAACAGCTCTTTGCCATAACCTTAATAGCTCTTCAGAAAGCCCCACTTTCTTCCTTTACAGAGACAGGGGACTCCAGAACAAGCAAAGGGTAAATTTTAATTGTTTTTTCCTGGGGGTTGTTTTGTTTTGTTTGTTTGTTTTACTCAAGGGAAAGGAGATCCAAGACCTGAGTGTTGTTTTGCTTGGAATCGTGGCAAAGGGCCAGGAGATGGATTGCATGCCCTGTGAGGGCTCGGAGTGATGAATCAGCGTTAAAATTAAAATAGGGAAGTGGCAGGTGACCAGTAGGTAGCACAAAAATTCCTGTCAATTTTGAAGAGCCAGTGAGGTAGGAGGAAAAATAATCTATTTGGTATCCCAGGTTGTGATTCCAGGCTGTGGGATGCTCCCCATGGTGAGGGGTTTCTCTGTCACGTGCCATCCTACAGGGCCTGGAATAGGGGCCCTCCTGCATTCAGATCTCTGGCTTTTACAGTTGTTCTGGATGGATTTTGGGAGCCACAAAACAGCTGTATTGGC
>NW_020961347.1:0-6454 GCF_003031625.1 Empidonax traillii | reverse complement strand
CTCCATGTTATGCATTCAGCTAAATATTATTTTAACATAATTGGATAGTACCCCTGTACTTACTTGGAATTGTAGCTGTCTGCGGTTTGCTTCAAGTTCTCCTAAGTAAATTAAGTCTTACATCATAAGCAATAGACTATAAACTGGTGATGAGGTGCTAAGAGTAGCGTATCTTGCAAAAGGAGAACAAATGTTTATTGTTTACCGTAAGAAAATGAAAACTATGATAATACAACTGTTCATCTAAGTTTTTAGCCAACCAGCCAACAAAATCCTAAGGCTGAAGGACAGAGGTGTTCTAGAGGGCAGAATAAATGACCTACTCAGCTTCTAAGCAGAGGACTATATCATAGCAACAAAAGCATGGAGTACCTGTGTGTTTGGAAGTAATTTTATTGGTTTACGAGCAAAACACAACATAGAAGCATGTAAAAGCATGCCCTGGACTTGTTTGTGGACCCGCAGTCATGCCAACACTTGGATCCAAAAGATCATTTCCAGATGTTGACATGGCTGTATTTTGAGAGACAAAAGCAGACAGTCTTTCTGCTTTTGAAGATGGTTATTGTTGCAGAAAATGGAAACTAAAACACTTCTGGCAACACCACTGGCAAGGACAGAACAGGTGTACAGAATGACAGTCCAGGTCACGTTACTCTAAGAATGGCTCTAGTCAGAGCCATTCTTGCCATGTTACTGTTTTTTCCCCGCTATGGAATATTCAAGTTTGGTGCAATTAGTAGAAGAAGTTGGCCAGGGTATTTGCCTGCAGATGCTACTTCAAGATCACAGTTTCATCAGCAAAATGCTTTGTTTCACAACAAAGTTATTATAGTTATCCATAAAATGTTTCTGTCTCTCCACTTCATTGTGAGAAGCCCCTTAATGAAACATCTTTTGGTAATGACTACATAAGAATTCAGAGAACAGGAATTTTGGATGACTGTTTAAAGTCTGGGGGTTTCAACAATGTTGGCTGGATAACAAGTATAAGAAGCTGGGTGCTTTATCACACTCTCCCCAGTTTCAGTACTCAGCACGATAAAATGCAAAGATTATAAACTTTAGCCTTGTACTTATGAATGGTATTTCACCTGTGCCAGTACCAGAATTTATTCAGATTTTGGCAATTTCTTTTCTTTAGGATTTGGCTAGGTGCATGGCTGCTAGGAATTTTGGACAAATACGTCCCTGGATCCTGTGAATGACCATTAAAGCATAATTCCCTCCATAGTTCTTTCTCTGCTCAGTTACATTCCCTGAATGGGTGAGGCAAATAGAGTTATCAGGCAGGTAGTTTACTGTTTCCAGGGCTAGATGATGTTGCAAGGTGGAACAGGAAAAATCAATGGAATCACTATCCCATCGTCCCTTTCCCCTCCTTCTAGAGGAATATATTCTTGTGCTAGATTCCATTACTAAGTCTGTCCAATTATTCCTGAGATTGTGATGGTATTTTTGCCACAGTCTCTGCACATTGCCTAACATAAAAGGAGTCCACTCCTAATGGTTCCTTCCACATGCCTTCACAATAAGGGTGCTTCTGCATCAGGTGTAGCTAAAACTAGAAACGTGTTCTGTAAGTTGGTGGAGTTGAACTGAATAATCTCATCACGTTCTTAAAAAAAATCGAAAACCCCTGCACTGATTTCAATGCCATGGGTCATCTCTGTCTGCTGCCGGAACTTTACCTTGTATGGAATGCATCTACTTCCGTGAAGTTCTGATTTCCATCTGTTAGAGATAAAAAGGGATTTAGCCACAAAGTCATTCACTAAACAGAAACAATTTGAACTTATGCATCCAGCCCTAAAGTTTAGCTGTTAGTGGGAACCAAAAGCTCCTTTACACATCAGGTAAGTAGGCATGCAGTTAGTTACACAGCTTCATTATCATTTGTCTGCACCCACAGCTTTTGGAGGCTGTTCTGAAGTTCTGACTCTCACAGTGTGAATTTTAGATGATCAAGACATGCCTATTTTCTATCTGTCTGTGCATCTGTACCTATACAGGCATAATTCAGAGATCATGACTCTGCATATAAGTAACTACCTGGCTGTATTTTTTTAAAGAGTCTCTAAATAGTTACAATTTTATATTATTTAAAAATGCACGAGTGCTAAACTATTACAGACCTAAGGGTCTCCAGTAACAGAATGGACATAAAGCCAACAATGTGGGAACACTGGGGAATGTGCACATCTTGGGAGTGGGCAGAACTACAGACCTGCAGATGGTTAGGCCAAAATATGTATTCCTTTCACTTAACCAGTGGCCTATAAGATCACAACTTCTACTGCTGGAGATTAACTAACACATTATGAAAACTAGATACTATACCTTTGGTGGATAATATAGGTCTGCTATCCAACTGGACGTGGCCTGCAATTAGAAGAGGAGTCACATACACATATATTTTGCAAATTGCTTTATATATACAACATTACCTTTTCACATCTGTTTTTCACATGTTATTAAAGCCTTTTGCAAAAATAACATAGCTCTGTGTTGATGGAGGAGAAAAGTTCATAAAGACACCAGAATAAACTTGCAGAAATCTGGACTTGGCTTTAGAAGCTTAATGTTGAAGCACAGGAGGTTGGCTCAAAGGACTGTGTTATTTTTTACATTTAAGCTTCCCACTGGCAAATATCGATCAGCTGTGGTGTCTTACAGTTAATGCTCGTATCCTGAATGCACAAAAAAAAAAAAGCTATTTCTTTTGCTTGAAACATAACATGGAGATCAGACTAATGTTAGAATTGCTAAAAAATGAATGTTGATAGAACACTGCAACAACACCTGTGCTTCTGTTGATAACAGGGAGGCAGAAATCTTAAAGAGTCAATCTGTATATTAAATTTACACTGCATTCTTGCATATGGTAACTGAGATATGGCTTATGCTTTTGCTTTAACCTAAGAAGAGGGGGGCAAGGCACTCGCCCAAAAACAGATCATAAAATGTTATAGTTATTATCAGACTTTAGGACAGGAGATACTGTAATGTAGACACAGGAGGAACAGAATTTCTGGGCCAAAGGAAACTAGGGAAATATGGTTTTCCTGTTATTCAAATTCTGTTCAGTCAGTTCCTAGTCTGTAGCTTTTCACTGCCACTCTCATATCTTTATTGATGGTTTAGATGAGGGGATTGAGTCCACCATTTGCAAATTTTCAGATGACACCAAGTTGGGGGAGGGGGGGTGTCGATCAGCTGGAAGGCAGGAGGGCTCTGCAGAGGGACCTGGATAGGCTGGAGAGTTGGGCTGATTCCAGCGGGATGAGGTTCAACAAGGCCAAGTGCCGGGTCCTGCACTTTGGCCACAACAACCCCCTGCAGCGCTACAGGCTGGGCACAGAGTGGCTGGAGAGCAGCCAGGCGGAAAGGGACCTGGGAGTTTGGATTGACAGGAAGCTGAACATGAGCCAGCAGTGTGCCCAGGTGGCCAAGAAGGCCAATGGCATCCTGGCCTGGATCAGGAACAGTGTGGCCAGCAGGAGCAGGGAAGTGATCCTTCCCCTGTACTCTGCATTGGTGAGGCCACACCTTGAGTATTGTGTTCAGCTCTGGGCCCCTCAGTTCAGGAAGGACATTGAGGTGCTGGAGCAGGTCCAGAGAAGAGCAACCAGCTAGTGAAGGGACCTGAACACAAGTTCTATGAGGAGAGGCTGAGGGAGCTCAGGTTGTTTAGTCTGGAGGAGGCTCAGGGGTGACCTCATCACTCTCTGCAACTACCTGAGAGGAGGTTGTAGCCAGGTGGGGGTTGGTCTCTTCTCCCAGGCAGCCAGCAGTAAGACAAGAGGGCACGGGTTTAAGCTCTGTCAGGGAGGTTTAGGTTGGATATTAGGAAGAAATTCTTTATAGAGAGGGTAATCAGGCATTGGAATGGGCTGCCCAGGCAAGTGGTGGATTCCCCATCCCTGGAGGTTTTTAAGATGAGACTGGATGTGGCACGTAGTGCCATGGCCTAGTAACCACAGCAGTGTTGGGTCAAGGGTTGGACTTGATGCATCTCAGAGGTGTTTTCCAACCCGGCTGATTCTGTGAGTCTGTATTGCAGCTTCATTCAAGTAAACACTACTTGAATTACCATGATTCATGAAAGTTTTCTGCTTGTCTTACACAGCTTTGTTCTAAAACGTGATTGCTCTCAATGGGACTACTTGCCTTAGATCTCTCCTTGCTTCAGAGGAATCAAAAATCAGGTAATGCACCCAACCCCCCTAGTTTTGCTGCCCTCTCTTTCCTTGAACTCCTACTACACATCGGCGATCTTTCCCCGTCGCTCGCCCTGCGGCAGGACTTTCCCTTCGCCGGGGTGCGCTGGACTTTGCGTGCAGATCCATTTCCGCGCACATTCATTTCCGCGTCGGCCGCCGCCGTCTTTTGGCTCCGCACGTCCCACCTTCCCTGTTCCCTTTCTCCTCCGGACGGGATCCCCACGAGCGCCAGCAGCGCCCTCCGGGCAGCACTGCCACGCCACGGGTGCCCGTGGGGCCCCTCTCCCCGCAGCCCCTCGCAGACATCCCCATCCCGCTCCTCCGCCGCGCCGCTGGCTCCGGCAGGATCCCCCACCCCCATCCCCTGCGCCTTCCCCGCCGCCCACCCACCTGCCGAGAGCTCCGGTTCCGACATGATCGCGGACAAAGGAACCGCTGATGGAGCCGAGCCTAGCCGAGCCGTATCCTTCCTCCCGTGCCGAGCCGGAGTTAGCCCGCCCCTCTCCGTACGGGGGCGGGTATTTGTCGCCCTTGGCTCCGACCCCGCCTCCGCAAGAAACGGGGCGAGCCACGGGGGTGGTGTCCGTGGCGGGGGAGGTGTCCGTGGGGCGGGAGGCAGCCGGGAGAACCGACGGTGATGTGTCAAAGTGTGCCTCAGCGGCTGTGCTTGAGTAACTGCGCCGCCGTAGACAAAGTCATCGTCCTGAAGCGTGGTGAGAAGCTCCTGTATTTCCTAGGTGGAGGTTTTTCAAAACTGCCCTTACGGGCTTACGGGGGGCCTTCTGTTCCTGTCAAACTCCTGCTCCTCGAAATGCATTTTCTCTATTCTTGCAACGGCTCTCTGTGACGATTTCAGAACTGTGAGGAGCGTGACAAGATATTGAAGAGAGTTCCGAAGTATTTTAATAAGTCCCAATATTCCCAACCGGTTAATTACATGCATTACTGTTCGCTGGATCAGTTCCATAAGACACAAGTTTCTAAACCAAAGCCAGTGACACAAAAAAACCCAAAACAACAACAACCACCACCGCCACCAAAAAATCCCCAAACAACAACAAAAAAACCCAAACCAAACCAAAACAAAAAAACTAAACAACAAAAACAAACCAAAACAACCAAAAAAAAAAACTCAAAAATGTATAAGAGCTTTACAGTTTTGTACAGTGGAGGGAACTGAATTTTCTATCCAGTGTATTTCTAGGCAGGGTCTAGGATAAACTCGGGTGTGAATATGCACTTAGAAGTGGCTGCTACAAGCACAAAAGGCGGCAGATTCAGAGTAGGATTTTAAGCGTTTTTACCCAGTTCGTTTGGTCTCGTTTTCCACAGGCTTCTTGCACGGGCAAATCTTTTAGACAAGATGTCTCCTCTTTTGGTTGAAGAAGCCACAGGTATTTCTACTTACCTTTGCTTATTTTTCCGCTTGTTTAAACTTGTTACCTTCAGACTGCCAAAAGGCAGCTGGATCGAGATAAAACAGTTGCTTAAATTGTCTTTGTGTTTACTTTAGTTAGAACATGGTATTATTGTCAGACTTTTGTATCTTCCCCTGTGTAACATTTAGACTCCTATCAAGCAGATTCTTTTTTTTTTTTTTTTTTGCAACTGCTAATCCCAGCTCTCTCAGCTCACACTAGGGAATCCTGTGGGAAGCAGCAGCTGTAGAACCTAAACCTAGGACTCTGTAAGACCTTTGTGTTCAGCAGTTTGAACTCGTATCAGCCATGTTCCTCAGTCCAACAGTTTGCTCACATCCTAACAAGACATACTTTTTCTCTGCTTTGTTTTGCTGGAGGCTAAGAGCATACTCAGTCAGATGCCGTGTTCAGATGACTCACCAGTAACTTGACCGCAATGTATAAAGCCTAAGGTAGCATTTGGCTGGTGTGAATTATATGCAAGTTTTTTGTTACACGTCTGTATGAGTTTTGAGGCGTATGGTTTGAAACACTTTCGGATTGTTGCAGTAGCTCCACCTTAAGTGGGTAATTTTTGGGAAGAGCATTGTGGATGGATTAGAACTGCAGTTGGAAGAAGGAAGTTTGTGCTTACCACCAATCAGCATATGCCCAGCCAGTGATCAGTGCCGCTCCCTGGCCAACTACCCCTCCCACCCCTCCCGGTTTTATCGTTCAGCATGATTCCATATGGTGTGGGATATCCCTTGGGTCATCTGGAGTCAGCTGTCCTGGCTGTGTCCTCTTCCAACTCTACTTGTGCACCCCCAG
>NW_020961346.1:0-6455 GCF_003031625.1 Empidonax traillii | reverse complement strand
ATAAAACTCTCAAAGTAAAAGGAGATTCCAAAGGAAAATGCCAGCAATGATTTATTTCTAAAGCTCACTGGGGATTCAGGTGGAATTCTAATGGAGTGTTCAGCACACACCATGTCCTTGTGCCTGCAAAAACACGCTCTTTCTGCAAGGTAAGGCTGTCAAAGTGTGGGTACCTGAGGGCTTGGGGGATTATACAGATGAGAACAGTCTCTATTAGAGGAAATAATTCCTCTTACTGCTCCAACTTGGAAGAGCTTTGGGGGCCTTTGAAACATTTTCTAATATAAGAATCCATAGAGGAAAAAATCCACGGTGTAGGCCAACAGAAAGAAGAATCATGTTCGGTGCCCTGGTCACCTCCTGGTATTAAACCCAACTTATGAGGGGTCTCAGGAGGTCACAAACACTCCTGTTCCTTCTGCAGAAAGCCCCCCAGCACATTAAGCTTCACCCCCAAACGTTGTTTGCAGCACAGGATGCCTGTTACCCTGAGGATGTGTCACAGCCCAGTGCCAGTGCAGCTCTCGGGTCTGGCAGCAACAAACCAGCACCGACTGCTCTGGGTTGGAAGGGACCTTAAAGGCCACCCAGTTCCAGCCCCCTACCAAGGGCAGGGACCATTTCCACTAGACCAAGTTGCTCCAAGCCCCACCCAGCCCAAGATAAGTCACCTACCTGGCCCCTCCACCCCCAAGCACCAGCGCGATGGCGTTCCCGGTCAGGACACGGGCCAGGCGGGAGAAGTCGGAGTGACGGTCCGGTGGCTTCTGGAACACCCGCTCATACATCTCTATCTGCAGAGGAGAGGCAGAGGACAGTCAGCCAACAACATCCTGGTAAAAGGTGCTGCAAAGATGAGGGGACTGGAGCACCTCTCCTGTGAGGGAAAGCTGGGGGAGCTGGGGCTGTTCAGCCTCGGGAAGAGAAGACTGAGGAGGGACCTCATCCATGTCCGTCAATGCCTGCAGGGAGGGGGCAGAGGATGGACCAGGCTCTGCTGGGGGGGCCCAGCAATGGCACAGGAGGAACAGGAAGAACTGATGCCCAGGAAGTTCCACCTGGACACGAGGAAGAACTTCTTCACTGTGCAGTGACTGAACAGAGACCTGAGAGGGTATGGAGTCTCCTCACTGGGGATATTCCAGAACCATCTGGGCACAATCCTGAGTGATTGCTGCAGGGGACCCTGCTTGAGCAGGGAGGTGGCACTGGATGACCCAGTGTGGTCCCTTCCAGCCTGAACCTGTATGTGATTCTGTTCCAAGTGGGAATCTGTTCCTCAAGGGAACAGAGGGTCAATGAACTACCCAAACAGTTCTCGTGATCAGATGCATCTCTTAAATCTTCCACAGCTGCTGGGAGTTATTTCCTTTGGAGCTGCTTCTTTCTTGACAAAGATTTGAAGCTCCTGGGAAGCACCCCAGGCTACCTCTGCCTTATTCTTGGCATGGCTTTGGCAAGCACAGGGATCCTCCCAACAGAAAGCACCCTGTGCCACATACAGACCTTTCAATGTGACTCTGAGATAGCATTTACTGTCTTCAGGATATCAAAAAGCCAAGTATGCATCCATAAAGAAACCATGGGCCCCTTACCCCTGTTTCCTATATTAAACTGAGGCCAAACAGATCTAAAGACAACACTGGCTGTGTAAGAGCCCGTTGCACATCAGGACATCCTGGAGCATCATTATCCCAGATCCCTTTTGATATGTGGATTGCAGGTGAAGTGAGGGACAGCAAGGGACCAGCCACCAAATCAGGAATCTCTTACCAGCTTGGGCAGACTCCTTTTGGAGAAGACTCTGCGTGGGCAGTGGAGGTGGAGGTGAGCAGAACACCAGCTCCGCATGTTGAGCCATTCCACAGTTCGGGAAGGGAGGGGCCCATCCTCCTTATGGAGCAGGATGAGCTGCTTCTGGGCTCTCACTGCAGTGTTCTCCAGCATCCTCTCCAACTACAGCAGGTTATGGACACAGAGGAATGGGGGGTCAGGTACTGACTGCTCCAGTATCAGGGTAACAGGTATGAGACACAAACCCCCCCCATTCTCACCTGAACCCACAGACAGCTCTGCACAAGAAGAACCCCCAAACATGATGGATTCAGACAACTGATTGGTCTGATTTTAGACTTCTGGCACTCCAAGATTCAAACCTAAATGCTTTGGACCCAAAGCAGGCCATGAAATGCACGTGCAGACACACACTCCTCGTGCAACGTGAGACGCTTCCCAAGCCATACCCAAGCCTACAAATGTTCAGCGTGTTTTATTCTTTCCCTTCCCAACTTTTTTTCCTCCTTGTATGTCTGATTTTGACTTTTTTGTTGTTTTAGGCAACTGCTGGCAGCTGCTGTGCCTGTGCTTCCTGCCTCCCACACCCAGGCACAAAGAACCAGCACGGAGGGATGCACATGAAGGCTTCACGTGGGACCTGTCCAGGCTCTGTGGAGTCAGACTCAGCACTTCACAGTCCTAAAAAAAACCCCCACTTGTGATTTTTAAATTTCTCGCAGAATTTATGGGCCTGGTCAAACTTGGGTAATAAAACATAAAAATAATAAAAATAGATAGTAAAGGAAAAAAAAATTGCAGCTTAAAAGCTGTAATAAAATATATTAAATTATTCACACACTGCAATTTAGATCTACTTTTTCCTGAGCACACACCATGAATTTCATCCAGGTAGAAAAGAATTTCTCTCTCTCTCTCTGCGTGGAGACCCCGCAAAGAAATTCTGGGCAGAAACTCAAAGCTTCAAATCAATTTACTTTTGATTTACCCTTGGCCAAAATGACTCTTCAGAGGAAAAGAACTTTGCTGGAAACACTCCTCCATAAAACTTGACCTTTAAGGGGCTTCTCAGGTAAGTCTTTTCCCATTCCTAGCACGCATTTCCCAGGAATATTCCATTATTTACTCTCTGCTGGGCATTAAAACCTGGGCAAACCCACGAGTGTGGGGCAGCACTCTGTGAGCTGGGCTACCAGGGGTGCAGAGAGGAGTGTTGCCCACCTCTCCCACGGTGGGCTCCTGGTCCCCCAGCCCCACGATGAGGATGCAGTCGGCCTGGCGGATGCAGCGCTGGGTCCAGGGGGTCAGGGAGCTGTCAGCCTGGTACAGCACGATGCGGTGGATGTCCTCCTGCTGGCCCAGCCAGCTGGTCAGCCTGTACTCATGGAGACTGGGACAGAGCAGGACAACACAAATGGGGTTAGCTCACCACTCCTGAGAGGAAAGAGAGGAATCTTACATGTCTTACCAACCCTGCCAGAGCTCCAGGAGGGTTTGGATGATCCTCTGGGGCACAGGGGGTGACCCTTGGGGATGGGCCTGGGCAGGGCTGAGGGTTGGACTCGATGATCCTTGTGGGTCCCTTCCAGCTCAGCCTATGCTGGGATTCTGTGAAAATCTGAAGGGCAGAGACCTGCCCTCTTGCTCAGCCAGTCTAAGGATCTTATCTGCTCCCATCTCCAGGCTCCTGCTGGCTCTGTTTCTGCAGTATTTATACCATTACACACAAACACCAGGGCAGGAGGATGCAGTGATGCCTCACTTCACTAAAGCTTCCATGGCATCCCTAAGAATGAGCACACAGTGACCACTTGGAGCAATTCAGCTTTTCCAATTTCACAAGTGATAAAGTGACAATGGAAAAAAACCCACACATGTTTGAACCAAATACTTTTCAAACATTGTTCATAGAATCAGAGAATATCCTGAACTGGAAGGGACCCACAAGAATCATCCAGTCCGGCTCCTGGCCCTGCACAGACACCCCAACAATCCCACCCTGTCCCTCAGAGCGTTGTCCAAACCCTCCTGGAGCTCTGGCAGCCTTGGGGCTGTGCCCACTGCCCTGGGGAGCCTGTTCAGTGCCAACCACCCTCTGGGGGAAGAACCTTTCCCTGAGATCCACCCTGAGCCTGCCCTGACACAGCTTCATGGCATTAATTGTCTCCAGCACTTGGATGAGAAAGCCCAAAGCATGTCAGAACACAGGGTTTTATTACCAAACTCTCTATATTTGAGACCAATAGAGAGTCTTTCTGCACTTTCCCCCAGTAACAACGAAGGCAGGTACCTGTCGAGCGCAGCAGAACCCAGTCTCTGTTTGATGTTGTCACTGGTGAGCAGCAGGGCAGGACCTGGAGGGACAAGAGAGTTTCATCTGTGAACATTTGTCATTGAGATCCTGATGAACTGTGTGGAGAAAACTGCCCAGAGAAGCTGTGGCTGCCCCACTCCTGGAAGTGTCCAAGGCCAGGTTGGACGGGGCTTGGAGCAACCTGGGCTGGTGGAAGGTGTCCCTGCCCATGGCAGGGGGTGGAATGAGAGGAGCTTTAAGGTCTCTTTCAACCCAACCCTGCCCCAAGCCCCATCCAACCTGGCTCTGGTGACAGTTCCTACAGCAGCTGCATGTTCCCAGACCCAGCAGTCAGAACACCATGGACCTTTACAACCACAGAAAGCCCAGGAACCTGGTTGCATAGAAGAGCAGCTGTTTGACATCCTGAAATACAGAGATTTTTCATCCTGCATGGAACCAACCCCCCAGGTGAACCCTCTGCAGTAGTACTGCTTCTCACTCATTACACCAAACAGGAACTCTCACCCAAAATACTCCCAGATCTGCAGGACACAGTTGAACTCCACTAGAGAAACAGGCACACACATATCTGGCAGCAGCTTTAGATCTGAGTTGAACTTTGCTGCACAGAAAGCTTCTTGCATCCACTTGACTTTAACTTTCTTATTAGCAATTCTATTATTTCAGCAGCAGCAATTTGTGCCATATGTGGTGGAGGCTGCAGAGTGACTGCAGCTAAGCAAAAAAGAAAGCAAAGAAAAGAAAACTTGAGGGAATAACTGCACACCCAAAGAAAACATTACCTGTCTCTTACTGAGAGAGAAAGTCACATTTGCAAAACACGACAGAGCAGCTGCTTTGTATTCACATTTTCATTGTGCAATCCTTCATTGTTTCATTAAGAAAAGAACTGAAATTCCTGTACCAAATGGCAAAACACTTCATTATGTGAGGGCTCTCAAGGCAAGGTTATGATGTGTTCAGTAAAAACCAGGGAACCGTGGACGAACAACACGGGAAAAGGTCACAGTTTCACACTAACATGTTCAAAAAGCAAAACCCACGAGCGCAGATTGGAACTGGCCAACCTGACCTTCAGGGCCAACTCAACTCCCAGTGCTTGATTATTCCTGCAAAGGCTTCACTCTGCTTTAACAGACTTCAGTGTTAGACTTGAAAAACCTCACAAATATGATTTTCCAGCTTGCATTTTCCAACACCCAAATAACGTTTGCTCTTTGTTACATTTAGGACGAAGGGAGAGCGAACAAAAATGGACAAAAATATCCCATAAGCAGAGACCAAAAGATAAAAGGTAAAAGTTGGTGACAAAGCACAAAAAATAGGTTGATTTAAGGGCAAAATTTAACTTTCTCATCCTCCAGTAAAGGTTCTGGAAGCTGGTTCCTAAGAAGGCAGGGAGGGAATGAGCTCAGCAGCATTTCCAGAGCAGGGCTGGTTTAACTTGCACTCCCCTCCTCCCTCTGCTGCTCCCTGACCTGTCCAACTGCAGGGAACAGCCCTGGTGCCTGGCGAGGGGGTTTATCACCTTATTTTTAACACTGGGAGATTCTCTGAGCTGATTTACCATTCACCTGACAAACAGCAGGTCCAGCACAGCTTTGAATGGCATAATGGGAGAAGAGAGAAGAAATACTGATGGCACTGCAGGTGACAAAGCCAGCAAGGGAGAGAGGGCAGGTCAGCTCTGAAAGCATCCAAGAGCAGAGTTATCATCAGTGTTCACTAATGAGCCAGATCCTCAGCAAAACAGAAATGATATGTAGACCAAATATTCTTCCAGGATATGTGACTTACAAAGCTTTCTGATGCTGGTGGAAGTTTAGCAAGCAAAGACAGACAGCCAGGAATGCCAAATGAGCTGGGGAATACAATAAAAATGTCAAGCAGGACGGACTAACACCTCTGCCTTGGCCTGTTCCCTCCCTGCCCCCGGGCACTGAGATCCAGGAGCATCAGCACGGGAGCGTGGAGTGTCCCACACTGGTGATGCATCAGAGCCCAGGCCCTAAGGGATCATCATTAAACCCAGGGGACACCATTAAACCCCATGACCTGCAGCCAGAACCCCTCTCATACAAGGTGAGAGGCAGAGTTTGTAGGGCTGGGGTGCATCTTTGTCCCAGTCAAAGGTGAGGGCAACTTCAGCCACAGGACCTTGACCAGGGACAACCCATGCCCATCAAACACCACAAGAGCCTTGGAGAGGTCTGTAGCTCGGAAATCACATTCACTCCCCTCCCTTTTGACTTGGGAAAGCAGCAGTCCACAGAGCAGGACACAAACAAGGGTGCCCAGGCAGATCCTGGATGTGCCAGCTCAGAAGGAGCCTGCCCAGCATCCC
>NW_020961345.1:4554-6461 GCF_003031625.1 Empidonax traillii | reverse complement strand
TTATCACCAACCCATCGACAGTGTCCCGATACCATCGTATCTCACTCTAGGGACGATCTCTTGCTGGCAGCGCAATCCGAGGGACAACTCCTGCAAGTGCATTTGTCTGTGAAAACTGCACTATTGACACATGGTCTGAAATTGCACTGGGGAAAGGACAAGTGACAGTTCCATGGAAATACCTTGGATTTCAAATGAAAAAAACCACTATTCAGCCCCAGACTGTCACTTTACCCACTGACATCCACACCTTAAATGATTTGCAGTTGCTACTGGGCTTAATCAGTTGGGTTAGGCCTCTGTTAGGTGTAACAACAGACCCCCTGAAACCGCTTTTTCAGCTCCTGAAAGGGGAGGAAGACTTAACCTGCCCTCCATGCTTAACACTAGCAGCCCTGGCAGTATTAAAGGAAATAAATCAAAGACTGAGTTCCTGTCAGAGTCAAAGAAAAGTGTGTGGGTTACCTATTGTTTTAGTATTTTTAAAGGTATCAAACAACCTTCTGCTGTAATAGGACAATTAGAAGTAAAAGGCAAAGACTTTCTGTTATGGGAATGGGTTTTTTTAAGCTTCCGGTTTTCCAAACCCGTTACTACATATCCTGAGATGCTCTCCAAAGTCTGCCACAAAAGCAGATTGCAGCTTTGGGAGCTCCTGGGGAGAGATCCAGATGTTTTCTATGTTCCTCTCTCTACTGTTCAACTAACTCAATTGCAGATTCATAGCTCTGATTTTCAGTTAGCCATTGCTGATTGCAGGGGTCAATTTTCAGTTCACCTTCCATCTATTTCTTTTTTGCAGCTGCTGGCCCTTACTCAGCCAGAGCTAACACACAACTATTCTCCTGTTCCACTAACAAGTGCTAGAACTGTGCTCACAGATGGTTCTGGCAGAACGTCTAATGCAGCAGTCACCTGGCTCAGAGCAGGAAAATGGGTACATGACACACACAAGGTAAGAGGTTCCTCTCAGATAGCAGAGCTCTCTGCAGTCATACCTACATTTACACTATTTCCAGAGCCTTTAAACATTGTTTCCTATTCAACCTCTGTTATTGGAGCAGTCCAACGAATTGAGAATTCATCCATAAAAGATATCTCCCAATTACAATCAGCTCATATGTTCAAATCATTACTGTATGAAATTAGTCATCATAAACACAAATTCCACATAATCCACATTCATTCTCACACTTCTTTCCCAGGGCCCAGCCCAGCAGGAAATCCTGTGGCAGATCAAATAGCTGATACAGGGCACCTTGCCCAAACTGTAGTAATTCCTGACAATTTCAAAAAAGCAAAGCTGTCCCACAGCTTTTTTCACCAAAATGCAAAATCCCTCAAAAGAACATTCCACCTTATACTTTCTGAAGCCAGAGCAATTATTTCTGTGTGCCTTGACTGCCAGAAACTTACTTCTCTACCATCTGAGGGGGTAAACCCTCGTGGAATTACCCACTGGACATCTGGCAGTAGAGTATAAGGCATTATTCACCATTTGGAAAATTAAAATACATCCATGTGTCCGTTGACACATGTTCTGGTGCCATTGCAGCAGCAGCACATGAAGGAGAGAAGGCCAAGTTGTCAAACAACACTTTCTATCTTCAATATCAGTCCTTGGCATCCCCAAAACCATAAAAACATATAACGTACTGGCATACATTTCTCACTCTTTAAAAGAGTTTTTCAACATGTGGGGCATCTCCCATGTCACTGGGATCCCCCACTCCCCCACTGGTCAAGCAGTGCTAGAGCGTGCTCATCAAACACTCAAGGATATGTTAACCAAACAACAAACCACCACAATTGGACTGAGATGGTGAGTGTGGGAATGGTTGGGGTTTGGTCGATGTGCTGCTCAAGTCATGCATTGATTTTGGTTTCCTTTCTTGGAGCTGAGGAAG
>NW_020961345.1:0-2730 GCF_003031625.1 Empidonax traillii | reverse complement strand
ATGGCCAGCAGGGGGCGCTGTGGAATCACTGGTCATTGCCATGTGGGGGTAACACCCTCTGGGGTGTGTTGGAGAAACCCAAAATGGGTTTCCCTCCCCTTCCCCACACACACTGGGGAAAAGGGGAGAGAGAGAGCGAGGAGAGAAAAAAAAAAAAAAAAAACACAAAAAAAGAAAGGTCCTCTAAAACGGGAAAAAAACCCTCACTCTATTCCGCTGGTCGAATTGTGCGGTTTAGTTTTCCTTCTCCCTTTGATGTGCACAAGAATCACTGCTAAGAAAAGAAATCAACGGGAATGGGGAAGGGGAAAAAAACATCCCAAAATAGTTCCTCTCCAAAAAAAATCCAAGCAGGATCCACAGCAGACAACCAAGCTGAGAACAAAAAAACAGCACTGAGATCTCCTCTGACCTTGTTCCAGCCTCAGCAGAAAGCCCAAACTCCTCTCCCCGTTTTCCAGGGAATGAGGAAGAAAAATAAAAAAACAAAGAGCTCCTAACCCCTGTTTCCCAGGAGACGAGATTATGAGCCCTTAACAAGAAAAGAGGTTCCTTTCTACTCCTTAAGTGCCCCCTTAACAGCTCTGCATGCAGTGGGCAGAGGGGAGGGAAAAAAAATCCTACTGATTTTCTAAGAACCAGCAACACCATGACCAGGACCCTCCAGTTTGCAACACTCCAAAGAGCGTCACTGGTGCCCAGGACAATTCTGATCCCCCTCAACAAACAGTCGTCCAGCTGGGACCCTTGTCTGTTGGGAAACACAAAGGGATGTGTGGGAGGGTTTCACTGACAACCAGGAGAATTTTGGAGAGGGACCTTTACACACCCAGATCTTGATGTGTCCACACATCTCTGCCTGGGTGTGGGTGTGAATTGACTGTGGTGTGAGTGTTGTTATTGGGAATCTATAATTCAGTCACAGTTCAATTGCACAAATTATATTGAATCACTGGCTAACTGTGAAGTTGGTCAATGATTAATTGCTACTAATCTCTTTTGCCCCCTTATCTCTCTGTTCAAATCCTTTGCAACCTGACCCTCTTACATCCCAAGGCTCTTTGCAAATCACTCCCTTTCATTAAAAATTATATTTTTGTGACTTTCACTTTAAAATCTTCCTCCTCATCTAAACTACAAATTAACTCCAATTAGTTGTTGAGACTTGAAGACAGGAAGACAAATAAAGAAAAAAATATAATTTGGTTTTCTCTATTTTAATGAGCCCCACAGTGTGTTTAGAGACAAGTCCATCATCCTGAGATGCTGAGAGAAGATTGAAGAAGCTGTTCAAGAAGTCAGAAGCCAAACTCCCAGTCCCTTGAAGCATTGCTGGGCCCCACTGAGGGCAGGCACTGACAAAGCCTCCCCAGGGACTCCTGAGAGCAGATCCTTGCAGGCCAGGAGTGCAGGCAGACAAAGGCTCTGGGCAGTGTCACAATGGTCCCCTGATTGCATGAGACAACATTCCTAATTTACTGTCTAGACTAGAGGGAAATCACAGGAAGGGTCATGGTTTGTCAGGACTTGCTTTATCTGAGTGAGCCCCGGGGGGCTTTTGGTGCTGAGTCCTTGAAGCTAAGGGACTGAGGGGAGACTGTACAAAGCTGTCCATAAGGGAAAGTCAGAAGGAAAACCCAAAGTATCTGGAAGCATTAATGGGTCCCCCTGAGGGCCATTCCCAAAACAGGCTCCAAATGGACTCAGTGGAGACGACAATTTGAGGCAATGATTGAACAAACCTCTAAAAGACTCACTTTCAAAAGGAAAAGTTCCTTTAAAACCCTTGAATACATTGAAGTATGAATGAGCCCCACTGAGTGTCACTACTGGCAAAGTCTCTCCAGGGACTAATTAAAACAGAGAATTTGAGGCCAACACTGAACAAACCTCTCAAAGACTCAGTGTCAAAAAAAAGTGTCTTAATAAATATACCTTGAGTGCCTTGAAGCATCCATGATCCCCACGGAGTGTCACAACTGATAGAGAATCCCAAGGGACTCATTAGAGCAGATAATTGGAGGTCATGACTGAACAAAACTCTCAAAGACTCACTTTCAAAAGGAAAAACCAAAGTTCCTTCAAAACCCTTGAGTACCTTGAAGCATTAATGAGCCCACTGAATGTCACTGCTGACAAAGTCTCTCCAGGGACTAATTAAAGTAGATAATTTGAGGCCTTGATTGCACAAACCTCTTCAAAACTCAGAATGAAAAGAAAAGGCAAAGTACCTTAACAAACCTGTAGTACCTTGAAGCTTTAACAAGCCCCTCTGAGGGCCATTCCTGACAAAGGCTCTCAAGGGACTCATTAAAGCAGATAATTGGAGGCCAGGACTGAACAAGCCTGTCAAAGACTCAGTGTCAAAAAGAAGTGTCTTAACAAATTTACCTTGAGTGCCTTGAAACATTAATGAGCTACAGTGAGTGTCCCAACTGACAGAGTCTCTCCAGGGACTCATTAAAGCAGATAATTGGAGGCCATGGCTGCACAAACCTCTCAGAGATGCAAAACCAAAAGCAAACTCCAACTTGCTCTGAAAATCCTGCAGGCCCTTGAAGCCTTAAGGAGCCCCCCGAGGGCCCCTCCTGCCAAAGCCTCCCCAGGGACTCTGCAGCAGCTCCTTGGAGGCCCTGAGTGCAGGGAGCCAAAGGCTCTGGGCAGCAGCTCAGCTGCTGAGAAAAGCCTGGCTGGGGTTGGGGAAGTTTCCTTCCTTTTCAGGCTTCCTCC
>NW_020961344.1:4451-6462 GCF_003031625.1 Empidonax traillii | reverse complement strand
CTTCCCTGTGATGTCACTGATCCCCAGTGATGTCACTGACTTTCCTGTGATGTCACCCCTGTCCCCTCTGATGTCATCGATGTCTCTGTGGTGTCATCACTGTCCCCTGTGATGTCAGCAATATCCGCAATGATGTCACTGCTGCCTCTGTGATGTCACCACTGTGCTGAGCCTTGGCACCATGTCCCAGTGAGTTCACCGATGTGCCTGTGACATCACTGCTGTGCCTTTGTTGTTATCAGTCCCCTGTGTGATGTCACTGGTCCCCAATGATGTAACCTGTGAGCCTGTGATGTCACCACTGTCCCCTGAGATATCAGCAATGTCCTTGAGATGTCATTGGTGTCTCTATAATGTCAAGCCTGTCCTTGTGAAGACACCGATGTCCCTGTGACATCAGGATTGTCCCTTTGTTGCCAACAGACCTCTGTGATTTCACTTGTCCCCAGTGAAGTCACCCATCTCCCACTGATGTCACCCCTGTCCCCTGTGTCAACAACGACCCCGATGATGTCACTGGTGTCACTGTGATGTCACCCCTGGCCTTGTGAAGTCACTGAAGTCCCCTGTGATGTCACCAATGTCCCTGTGACATCAGGACTGTCCCTTTGTTGTCAACAGTCCCCTGTGACATCACTGGTCCCAATGAGGTCATTGCAGTCTCTGTGATGTCACCACTGTCCCTTGTGGTGTCACCAATGTTTCTGATGATGTCACTGCTGCCTTTGTAATGTCACCCTAGTCCTTGTAAAGTCACCAATGTCCCCAATGATGTCACCGATGTCACTGTGATATCACAACTGTCCCTTTGTTTTCACCAGTTCCCTCTGATGTCACTGGTCCCCAGTTATGTCCTGGATGTCCCTGTGATGTCCCTAGTGTCATCAGTGATATCACTGATGTCTCTGTGATGTCACACCTGGCCTTATGCAGTCACTGATGTCCCCTGTGATGTCATCAATGTCCCTGTGCCATCACAGCTTTCCCATTATTGTTGCCAGTGCCTTGTGATGTCACCAATGTCCCTGATGATGTCACTGATGTCTCTGTGATGACACCCCAGTCATTGTGAAGTCACTGATGTCCCCTCTGATGTCACTGATTTCCCTGTGACACCACGGTTGTCCCTTTGTTTTCACCATTCATCTTCTGTGTCACTGTTCCTCAATGGTGTAACCTCTGTCCCTGTGGTGTCACTACTGTCCCCAGTGACTTCAGCAATGTCCCCCATGATGTCACTTGTGTCTCTATAATGTCAGCCCTGTGCTTGTGAAGTCACCTGTGTCCCTGTGACATCACGGCTGTCCCTTTGTTGTCAGCAGTCCCCTGTGATGTCACTGGTCCACAGTGATGTCACCCATCTCCCTTTGATGTCACCACTGTCCCCTGTGATGTTAACAATGACCCTGATGATGTCACTGGTGTCACTGTGATTTCACCCTTGCCCTTGTGAAGTCACTGAAGTCCCCTGTGATGTCACCAATAGCCCTGTGACATCACAGCTGTCCCTTTGTTGTCAACAGTCCCCTGTGACATCACTGGTCCCCAGTGATGTCACTGCTGTCTCTGTGATGTCACTAATGTCCCCAGAGGTGGCACCATGTCCCCCTGAGGTCACTGATGTCCCTGTGATGTCACGAGATGCCTTTGACTTCACTGATATCTCTGTGACATCATGGGTGTCCCTTTGTTTTCACCAGTCCCCTGTTGTGGTAGTTTTGCCCCCCAGCCAGCCCCTGGGGCTGAGGATGGTTTTGTCCGGGTGAATTTCCATAGAAAAAGCCAATCAAAACTTGAGTAACGACTTTGCTAATTACATATCTAAGAAAACAGAAGAGAAGGTTGGTGGTGCAGTTGAAATTAGGAGCAGTTGAAATTGGTGGCAGTTGAAATTAGGGAGCCATGTAGGGAGAGAGAGGCAGGCCCCAGGTGGGGGCCAGGCCTCCCTCCTCCCCCGGCCCTGGGCCAGGGGCAGGTGTGGCACTGAAGCCCCTTCTCTCTTGTAAGAGAG
>NW_020961344.1:0-1076 GCF_003031625.1 Empidonax traillii | reverse complement strand
CCTGCAGAGCTGAGCAGATCCAGGTCACCTCCCATTGCTCTGCCAACCCCCTGGGCCTGCTCTGGGCCCTGCAGCTCCTTGCCCTGCTCCCAAGGGCTCTGGGGGTGCTTCATGCTCAGGCCTTGGGCTTTAGAGCTCAGGGTGGGGATTGGGCAGAACTTTGGCAGGTTTGTTGTTCTGCTGGCAGTGGCTGGTTCAGGATGAGGAGAAGAATTTTTTTGGCTGGGTCAAGGTTAAATGCCTTTCATAGTACCAATGCAGATTTGGGATTTGGGTGGGCACTGGAGTACAAATAAGTGTCTGGAGTTCTGGATTTGGCCTTTGCCTTTGAAGTCAGGTTAAGGTCGGGATAAGAGCAGTGGATTCTTTCCAATGTGCGGGGCAGCCCTTCTTGGGAGTTTTGGGGCTTGAGTTTAGAAATAGTGTAAAGGTTACCAGTATTGTTTGCATAGGCCGTGTTCCAGCACACCCTCAGAATTCCCTGTACCTGCTTTTACCTCATCAAAATCTTTCCTCGCTGCTGGCCAAGCCCCTCTTTCCTTCCCCAGATATGCAATTCTTTTTCTCTCAGTTCCTCCTGATGTCCGCAAACTTTCATCTGAGTGAGCTCACCTTTCTGATGACCCTCTGCAACCCCACGGAATCAAGGGGTCATTGTGACACCAAGGACACCTCATGGACTCAAGGGACCACTGTGACACTCCAGGGCATTCTGGAGCCAAAGGATCCCGGGGACACTGAGCAGCCTCCTGGAATCAAGGGGCCACTTTGACACTGCAGGACCTCATGGAAACCAAACCAAATCCAGGCTTGTCCAGGTCCTGGGGGTGATTCAGAAGGGAGGCAGCAGTGATTGCTCCCTACAGACCCACCACTACAATGGGCTCTCCCTGCCCTGAAGGTTTCTGGCCATCAGGCTGTAGCTGAGGGGCTTGGGCAGGGCCATGAGGAGGGGGGAGAACAAGGGCTGTGTCCAACTCTGCCAGGAGGGCTGTGCTGGGCAAGGAGGAGGAGGCTGCAGCAAACAGTGGCACTGCTGAGGGGAGAGGAGCAGGGGGAGAGACCTTGTGCCTGCC
>NW_020961343.1:10551-11815 GCF_003031625.1 Empidonax traillii | reverse complement strand
GTAGCTGTGTGGGGTGGCTCGCTTCCTCTTGAGGGGAGTATTTAACTTTTTATCCCTTTTTGTCCTTTTTTCCCTTTTCCCTTTCCCTTCCCTTCCCTTTCCCTTTTGGGGAGTTCCCTTTTGTAGTGTGTATATAGTTTTCTTTATATATATATAAATTTAAAATTCATTCAGTTTGGGTTCTTTTGGTTTTTTTTTTCCGGCCGGCTGGGAGAAAGTGAACGGGAGGGGGAAGGCTTTGTCCCCAGGGTCCAGGGACTTGGCTGGGAGCCAAGTCCAACCTGGGACAAAACTCCAGTCATTCCTGACACGAGGATGGAAATTCAGCAGGTAACTAAAGCCAGTGTCCTTGTGAGCCCACAGCCAGCGGTGCTGAGGGAGGCCCTGGGAGCTCCCCAGCACCTCCCTCTCACTGGGACACCTCTCGCAGCCTCTCGGAGCTCGGGAACCCTCCAGTTTGCAACACTCCAAAGAGCGTCGCTGATGCCCAGGACAATTCTGATCCCCTCAACAAACACTCCTCCAGCTGTGACCCTTGTCTGGTGGGAAACACAAAGGGATGTGTGGGGGTGTTTCACTGACAACAGGAGAATTTTGGAGAGGGACCTTTACACACCCAGAACTGGATGTGTCCACACATCTCTGCCTGGGTGTGGGTGGGAATTGACTGTGGTGTGAGTGTTGTTATTGGGAATCTATAATTCAGTCACTGTTAAAACTGTAGTAAATGTTTTTGAATCCCTCTGTAACTGTCAAGTTAGCCCTACTAATCTATTTTGCCTCCATGTCTTTGGATCCAAATCCTTTGCATCCTGACACTCTTGCATCCCAAGGCTCTGTGTAAATCATTCCCCTTCTTAGAAGAACTATATTTCTCTGACTTCCACTTTAAAATCTTCCTCTTCATCCAGCCAAAAAACAACTTTAATTAGCTGTAGAAGTCTTGAAGAAATGAAGACAATTAAAGGAAGGAAAATAATTTGGTTTTCTGTATTTTAATGAGCCCCACAGTGTCTTTAGAGACAAGTCCATCATCCTGAAGTACTGAGAGAAGATTGAAGAAGCTGCTCAAAAAGTCAGAAGCCAAACTGCCAGTCCCTTGAAGCATTGCTGGGCCCCACTGAGGGCAGGCACTGACAAAGCCTCCCCAGGGACTCCTGAGAGCAGATCCTTGCAGGCCAGGAGTGCAGGCAGACAAAGGCTCTGGGCAGTGTCACAATGGTCCCCTGATTCCATGAGACAACATTCCTAATTTACTGTCCAG
>NW_020961343.1:5108-6452 GCF_003031625.1 Empidonax traillii | reverse complement strand
AGTGGCCCAACAACTGCACAAGAGAGACATAAGGGCCTTCTTTCCTAGGGGAAGGGCAGTCATTCACTTGCAGGAGCCCTGCACTGTAATTGCCAGTCCGACTCCCAACACTGAAGATGGATGAAGATTCCTTCCAGAGAAAAGGTGCCAAAACAGAACAGTCTTGCTGCCCATGGAGTGCCAACAATGACCCCCCAACTGCACATGAGAGCCTGGGGAAGGGGTTTCTTTCCTGACTGGAAGGGCTGGTGTTTGCTTTTCAGAGCCCTGCACTGAACTTGCAGGTGCAACTCCCAAAATTGAATATGGTCAAATATTCCTCAAAGACAAAAGGTGGCAGGACAGAAAGCTCTTGCTGCTCATGGAGTGCCCAGGGTGTCCCACCAACTGCACCTGAAACCTGAAGGTTACAGGCTTTCTTTCCTGGGGAAAAAAGCCTGTGACTTCACAAAGAGTCCCATGGCAGATGGGGGGGCTGCACTGTGGGGTTGTGGGGTGTTGGTTCTTTGGTTTCCAGGGGCTATTCCAGAATGGAGAGGACAGGCCATGACATCACAAAGGGGCCCATGGCACACGGATAGGGTTGCATTTCAGGGTTTTGTGGTGTTGGCTTTTTGGTTGCCAGGGGCTATTCCAGAATGGACAGGATAGGCTGTGACATAGCAAAAGGGCTCAAAACACATGGGTGTGTCTGACTTTGCTGTGTGGGGTGTTGGTTCTTTAGTTGCCAGGGCCTATTCTGGAATGGAGAGGATAGGTCGTGACAAGTAGTGCCTGTCAGAACTGCAAAGACAGACCCACAAGAGTCTGACATGGGGGAGATTCTCTGCACACCCCAGGGCTGGGGTCAGAACTCAGCCTCTCCTCTTCCCTCTCCTAAGGGACTTCTTTTTAGACATCCCCTTCCCTATGCTCATTTCAAAAGCCCTCCCAGCAATTCCCAAGCCTGTACCCAGCTCTCATCCCCTCTCTGGCTCAGAGACCTCCACTTATCTCTCAGAGAGCTGAGTCGGTCCATCCACTTTCCAAAAGCACATTTATTGGGCTGGCTCAGGGGTTCCTGCAGTCACACCAGGCCCTGCCCAAGGCCCTCCCAACAAGGGCTGGGCCCTGGAGGCAGGGGGAGATCCCTCCCCTGGCATGGCCATTCATTCTCAGCCCTGTCTGGCCCAGCTTCCTCCCCCCTGCACACTCACCCCTGGCACAGCCTGCACTGGGGCAGCTTTTACTTCTTGGGCCCTTCAGAGCTGCCCCCATGGGGACACTTCCATTTTCTGGGCCAGCACCAGAGCCAGCCCAGCCAGTCCTGCCCCTCGTCCCCAGCCCGGCTCACTGACTCCAATT
>NW_020961343.1:0-3230 GCF_003031625.1 Empidonax traillii | reverse complement strand
GTCAGCCCTGAGCCTCCTCTTCTCCAGGTTGGAGCTCCCTGAGGTGCTCCTCATAGGACGTGCACTCCACACCCTTGCCCAGCTCCACTGCCCTGCTCTCGACACACTCCAGCCCCTCAATGTTCTTCCTGAAATGAGGGGCCCAGAACTGGACACAGCACTCCAGGTGTGGCCTCACCAGTGCCCAGTCCAGCAGAAGAATCCCTGCCCTGCTCCTGTTGGCCCCACTATTTCTGATCCAGGCCAGGATGCCGTTGGCCTTCTTGCCCACCTGGGCACCATCTGGCTCAGGGTCAGCCTCGACCAGCACCCCCAGAGCCTTTCCCACGGGCACCCTTTGCAGCTACTCTGCCCCCAGCCTGGAGCTACAGGGGGTTATTGTCACCAGAGGCACCAAAGGCACTCTTGAACCTCATGCCCATGGTCTCAGCCTAGAGATCCAGCCTGTCCAGCTCCCTCTGCAAAGCCTTCCTACCCTCCAGCACATCGACACTGCAAGCCAGCTTGGGGTCATCTGCCAATTTGCTCATGGAAGACTCAATCCCCATGAAAAATATGAAACAGAACTGGGCCTTTTACCCAACAAGTTCTATTTCTTGAATAAGGAGCCCCTGCAGCAGTGCGAAGATACTGACACAGAAACCAGAGATGAAGACAAAACTAACCCAGACAATTACTGAGACTCTCCCTATCTAGGGAAAAGATAACAAAAGGACAAAAATTGTGGACTAAGGATCGTGCAAAGTGAGAAATCGATAGCCAAGAGAAGAGAGAATAAGAATTAATGAAGAGAACTACAGCCAATGGACATGAATTCCTTTGTTTGCTAAAATATATAAATATATAAATATATACATATATATAGATATATATAAATATATATAAATATAAATATTTATATACATATATTTAGATATATATATATCTATTTATATATTTATATATATAAATATATAAATAAAATATATAGTTCAAAGTTTTGAGAACTGATGTCCATGTGTTAGAGAGCAATCCCCACGGCCCTTGAACTCTTGAACCTAACCAGCTGAGCAGAGATTTTATTCCCTGGCTTTCTCTGACAGTTTCTGGGGATCCAGATGAGACAAAGCAGTGCTAGGACAGCAGAACAGAGGTATTGTTGGCCCTGCAGTGGGTACCAAAGGAGTTTCGGGGAGATCTTCCAATTCCCTGCTCTGGAGAGTTCACCACACCTTCTTTTCTGGGAAAAAGAGCAGGACATTAATTTAGGGTGTTTGATTTTAAGGTATTTTTCCTGTACATGAGGCACACGAATGGGAAGGACACAGTGGGAGGCTGAGAGGTTTCTGTCATGGTTTATGGGCTTGGGTAAGATTGGGAGATATTTACAGGATACCCATAAAATCTCTTCTTTTGGAAAGGTTGGGGAAGGTTGGGAAAGGTGTTAACAGAGTGGTTTTGCCTGAGGTGTTAAACATGGGAGCAGGTCTATCTTCACAATTCCCAAGAGAAGAGATGGCAGAAAGCTGCCCTGCAGGTTGTATTTGAAGGAAAAGGAAAAGAGACCGAGGGGAAGGGGTTTCTTTCCTGGAGGGCAGAGTTGTTGTTCACTTGCAGGAGCCCCGTGCTGGAATTGTCAGTCCGACTCCCAAAATTGAATATGGACAAAGATTCCTGCAAGACAAAAGGTGCCATGACAGAAAGCTCTTGCTGCCCATGAAGTGCCCAGGGTGGCCCACCAACTGCACCTGAAACTCAAAAGTTACAGGCTTTCTTTCCCGAGGGAAAGGCCATGACATCACAAAGAGGCCATGTCAGAGGGAGGGGAGGGCTGCACTGTGACATTCTGTAACGTTGGTTCTTTGGTTTCCAGGGACCATTCTGGAATGGAGAGGACAGGCCGTGACATCACAAAGGGGTCCATGACACACGAGTGGGGCTTCACTTTGGGGTTGTAGGGTGTTGGTTCTTTGGTTGCCAAGGGCTATTCCGGAATGGAGAGGACAGGCTGTGACATCACAAAAGGGCCTCAAGCACATGGGTTGGTGTGATGGGTGGACCCTGGATGGATTTCAAAAACCCACTAAAAGCCACTACCTCCCTCTCCCTCTGCAACTCCATAGAGGAGAGAAAAAAATCCAGCTGAGGATTCCTGAGTAGAGATAAGGGTCAGGAGAAAGTTGCTTACTAAGGGGGCAAAACAGACTCAAAGTAGGGATAGTACTTAAATTTATTACCAACAGGATAAAAGCCAAAGAGTGCGAAATAAAACAGTCTTAAAATCACCTTCCCCCCACCCCTCTTTCCTTCTCAGCTCTCCCTCCTCCCCTCCAGCAGTGCAGGGGGATGGGGAAGGGGGTTGCAGTCAGGTGTTGTTTGAGTCCATCCCTCGGGCAGCAGCTCTTCCCATTCTGCTGTCCTGTGGGTTACTCTTTCATGGGCTACAGGGGGGTCTCTGCACCCCGATGCTCCTCCATGGTCTGCAGGGGGACACCTGCGTTACTTTGGTCTCACCACGGGCTACAGGGGGGCCACAGCTCTGAGTCTTTCCCCTGTTCCTGTGGGGTCCCTTCCAGGGGGGACAGTCCTGGATGGACCTCCCAACGTGAGTCCATCCCTCGGGCAGCAGCTCTTCCCACCCTGCTGTCCTGTGGGTCCCTCCTCCATGGGGTCATTCCTTCAGGGATGAGCTGACCCGGCGTGGGTTCCCCACAGGGCCACGAGTCCTACTTGGGAAAAACCTGATCCAGCCTGGGCTTCCCTCTCCATGGGCCACAGGTCTCCTGCAGGACCTGCTCCATCCTGGGCCTCCCATGGGGTCACAGCCTCCTTCCTGCATCTACCTGCTCCAGCATGCGCTCCTCCATGGGCTGCAGGGGGGTCTCTGCACTCTGATGCTCCCCCAGGGGCTGCAGGGGCCTCAGCTCTGAGTCCTTCCCCTGCTCCTGGGGGGTCCCTCCTGCCCCTCCTTCTACGCTCACCTTGGTGTCTGTGTTGGTATCCCATGTTCTCACTCTGCTCTTCCCAGGCTGGAATTTTTTCTGTGCTGTCAGAGGATGTAGCAAGGCTGTGCAGCCTGACCATGGGAGAAAGAATGTAAATAAGATGTGAACGTCCAATCATATGTGAAGGCTCGTGGTAAATATAGATAATAGAGCTAAGAATAGTGTTAGTATGTAAGATTCTAGGGGACAGTGTGTGTGTGCAGCTGTGTGAAGACAATGTAATATTCTGGATGAAGAGAATAAAGC
>NW_020961342.1:7443-8731 GCF_003031625.1 Empidonax traillii | reverse complement strand
TCTGCAGTATTTTGATTTTGCCTTAGAGCCACTTTTGTCACCGAGAAGTAGATCACACCTCTGCATAATCCATTGATTCAACAGAGTGAAAGAGCTGAGCACAGCTCTTTCTTATGTTGTCTAGAAATAGCTGCTCAGCATTGGCAGAGCCCATCCTGCATTTGGCTGACAATGGCCAGGGTGTTTTCTCTTGAACCCTTCTTGCTCCTGGTGAATGGCCCACGGGAAATGAGAAACATCCATAAATCTCCCGTGTTCTTTGCTCTCCTACCCATAGCTCACACAGGCAAGGAATGTTTACTGGTTTAATCACAGATGCCCTTTACAGGTGGCACAACAACCTCTAGAGAAGAGTTAATCTTCAGAAGCCAGGACGTTTTAAATGCCAAAATCTAACAGGCTGCTTGGAGAGTGCTCACCAGTTCTGTGCATGTAGCTTGAGGCAGCGTTGCTGAGACACAATAAACCTCAGGATTAAAGACATTTCTTTCCTGGAAGGTGCTATATTAGCCACTTTAAGCTTTGCTAAAACTAAAGATTATTTGGGAAAGAGTATAAATCCCTATGTTTTAACATTACCGATTAATAGATATCAACCAATTAACAGATAAATCTTTCTAACTCATTAAGTTAAAAATATGGAGTCTTAAGTCTATACATTCTTATCACTGTCTAGGGTGTCCTAAATGTGTATCTTTCAAGTCCATAAATATCTCTGAATCACTAGAGAAAAAACACTTAGAGTGCTGATGATGGATTTTTCTTTTGACTCTTTAATGAAGCTAATAGACTCGTAAAAAGCATTTGGTAAGGTGGGAGAGGGAGGGAGATTTAAGAAAAGCTTTTTGAAATCTAAGGTTTTCAGAGTTTTTCCCTGAGGTGCTTGGAGATTTCCTCTGTTCAGAATCACACTGTGGAAAGGGCATCAACAAATTAGAGAGCATCAGTAAACAGATGAAAACCGGTGCACAAAGTAATGTCAGTGCAACTTGTAAGCTTTCCCCCGGACTTCAGTTCATATCTATAATACTGCATAGTGACTTCAAAGGTTTCCATTATTTTTGGTGGTTGCACTTACAGCATTTTCAATCAAACAAACAAACAAACCAACCAACCAAAAAATTCAGCTTCTTCTCTTTTTTTAGACTTTAGGCTGGGCAAAGTAGCTCGGGTTGTGCTAGCAGTCTGGATCCAAGGGGGATGGACAGGAGCAGAGGCTCTCACTGCTGCTCTCATCTTCCTGTACCAACACGGTGGGGTTAAAGCTGCTGCGTGTGTGATGTGGGCT
>NW_020961342.1:2958-6453 GCF_003031625.1 Empidonax traillii | reverse complement strand
GGAAAAAAAAAGAAAAAAAAAAAAAAGAAAAGGGGAGAAAGAATCAAACCAAACAAGTCCCCGAAGGATCCGATCTGCACACCTGATGCTTTTCAGTTTTTAGAACTGGGCCAAAGCGCTGCAGCGCAGTGAACCCCGGAGCTGAACCGGGGCAGGGGCGGCCGGCAGGTGTCAGCGCATCCCTGCGCTCCCAGAGCCGGCCGGCAGGGATGGGATGGGATGGGATGGGATGGGATGGGCTGGAATGGAATGGGATGGGCTGGGATGGGCTGGCAGCGGCAGCTCCCCGGCTGCCACTCCGTTCGCGAGTCTGCTCGATTAGATTGTTGCCGTTCAACTTCCCGCATCAACACATCAGATCTGTTTTGGAAACAGCCTCATTCATTCAATTACTGTAATAGCAGTTAAAACACGTTGTGAGCATGGCAGGAGCGGTGATGAATGAGGCAGGGAATGATTCCCCCCTCCGTGTTAGCAATTCAGATTTAACTGAAACAGTCGAAGAGGTGAATGCATTATTCTACATCTCTTCCTCGTCCTTCTTTCTGTCTTCCTCTATTTTCATTCAGCATAATCTGAGTTGCTGTACTGCAGATCCCTTTGCTGCTGGATGTGCTGTTCCTGCACAATTATTTGATTTGCTCTCTGTGTTTCACTGTACTCGCCCCACAGGCTGGTGTGCTGGAGCTAAAAGTTATCAGCTTTTCATACATCCCTGCTAATTTTTCAGTACAGTCTGAAATCTTGTAAATTAATATTCTCTTCCCTGCTTTGTTCCTTCTTCACTTTATTTTTTTTTTAAGCAAACAAAGGAAAATAGCACTAGTAAAATCTTTATTTCAGTGTTTCAATTATTCATGACAGTGATTTTTGCTCCAAACATGACTGACTTTCATTTATTATCTGAGTGACTATGGATATGAACAATATTGCTAAAAGAAAGTTCAGCTCAAAGTATTGAAAGCCTTGCTTTTCCTGATTTCCTGTTACATGATCCCTGAACTCCAGGTTATGCTGGAGAAGGGGAACTGGGAAGGTGATGGGTACTTAAAAATTATGTTGTGAATGGTAAAACAACTCTTAACTGGGCTCCAACTTAGGATGAGAAATTAGGGTTATCAGAAGAGAGAAACCTTTCGGTAAACAATGTTTGGGCTTGTCAGAAGTATCTTACCAAAACCTGGGCTTCCAGATAAAGCTCCAGCATGTGTTTGTACAGGGACATACGTGTGGCCAGTGCAGAAGTACAATTTTCTCCAGAGCAATTACTGTAGCTCTGTCTTCCCCTGGCCACCAGGAGATGTAGAAGGACCGGCTGCTGCCTGAATCCCACAGTGCTGCCAAAATAGCTCCCGGTGCCCCAGCACGGCCCAGGCAGTGCTGGAGCAGGGCCAGGCTGGGCTGTGGGCAGGGGTGGAGGGCAGGCAGGAGTTGCAGGCAAACCCCCTGTGCAGGGACTGCGGTGTGCAGTGAGAACCACTCCCTTCCCTGGTCGCTGTCACTGGCACAGAGGGTGCTCAGAGGGCCCCCCCACCCCAGAGCAGTGCCAAGGACTCCGAGTACTGGCGAAGAGCAAGGAGGCTTTGATCCAAGGATCCTACTTGTTGGCCAGATCTAACTGAATCAGAGCTCTCTAAGAGACTGTCATCTTTTCAGTCCTCTTTTTCTATGTGCTGACAGTTAAAAATACCAGCAATGGGCTTCATTTAGATCTCGCACGTGACCTGAGCAGTTCATTCCTGCCTCTGCCACTGGCCTTCAGCTGTGAACTGCACAATGCCAAGCACATGCAGGGCAGATTTATTTTCCCCTATCTCTTTCTATTTGCTAGCAGTGTGATAGAGCCACCAGGGGCTCTTCTCTGTTAATTATGGGAGGTAAGCAAGGGCTTTCTGCTAAGTTTTCAGAACAACAATATATGACAGCCATTTCTCTGCTGTCTTCTAGGCTTACATGCTTGCCAATGCCTGGGTATGAGAAAATGGTCTGATGAGTCCCAGTGCTGACAAAGATGAGATTTCTCTGCTGAGAAATTAGACTGCTGTTAATTATCTGTGTGGGAAGGAAGGCTTGCTCCACTCCTGGGATGCAGCCAAACATGAGTTAAAGTGATCGTAACAAGGGAAGATACTCTATGATGTAAACATTGCTGATATGCAAAGCTTCTAGCAGTTCATGTAAAGAAATAGGGAAGTTTAAAAGCTGGGAGAATATGAAAGAGTGATAGAGAAAAAATTCCCTTTAAAAGGTTCCTCAGAAAAGAGTTACCGTTTTTCAGTCAGACCTATACATTCATTTGCTATAGATTATGCAGGTGTGTGCACAGGATGCAGCTTTATCTCCTGATTTACAGATGATAAAGTAGTAAGTTCCTCTGATCACAACTGTTGTCCCTGCATAATACACAAAATCAAAAACCTTGACTTGAAAATTATCCCCCTGTGTATTAATTTTACCAGGGCTGTGAACAGCTCTCATATTGGGTTATGCAAACTTCTCTTCATCAAGTAAAGATGTCATTTTGCAAAGATTCTAATAGCCATTTCTGGACATGTTCAGAACCACATTTCTAAAGATTATTTTATGTAATGGCCCTTAAAGATGAATTTACATTGAAATAGGTTGAAATTACATTTCTCTTCTTGCATTATAAGCAGCTTTCAATTCCATGGTGAATGATGTCAGCTGCCATTTGACATTTCAATGTAAGATCTGACTTACTTGCAACCTCTTCATCTATTCTAATGAAAGGCAGTTTATTGTAACCTACTGCTGATTACAATATTTTTATTTCAGTCATCCGAGCTTGAAGTATTGAAGCAGATTTCTAAGCATGAATTCAACTTATTCAAAGTCTGGTCACCCGTGACAGTAAAAATAGCAGACATGTTGGCCTTTGGCGTGGGTTCCCTGAATTATTAGTGTTTTCTTTCCTTGGTATGCAGACTGCTTCTCCATTGGGACTGAGGATTGTGCTGAACATCTAAACCCTCTAATCTACTGCAGGCTAAATTGCTTTTCTCCAGAAGTTACACAAAAGATACCTCTATAAATTGTAATTGTTTTGACCAGAAACGCAAAAACCCTCTAAAGCGACCAGATTTAGCAGAGAATAAAGGCACAAAGATGGGATAGCACAAAGTTGCTCTATACATCAGTGATTAGATATAAAAGCTTTCTTCATACAAACAGCTAGTGGCATAGAAAATTGTACTGTAGCTAATTCATAGATGTTTCTCATTTAAAACATATTATGAATGTGTCTTCAAAAAAGCAAGGCTTGCTCTCAAACCAGCATCCTTCTGAAAATACTGTGATACATTAGATAGTAGGTTTCATACATGCTGGAAGACATACCAGTGGCTCATAAGCTTGAATTTCTGTTCAGGTTATTAGTCATAACTAATCTCACATTTTATAGAATTGTTTCCTGGTTCCTTTTCAACATTGAGCAATTTGACTACCTACAATGAATGGGTCTTTTTGGATTCTTTA
>NW_020961342.1:0-2300 GCF_003031625.1 Empidonax traillii | reverse complement strand
TCAGGCATTTTATTCAGTCTCTTCCCCACCCCCCCACCCCCCCCCCGCCCCGAAACTGGCCAGAGAAATAACCATAGTTCCCAGGAACTTTTTCATCAAAAACTTTAAATCAATACCTTCCTTTTAAACAGGTTAGTTAAGGAAAAAAGGAAAAAAAAACAAACTTCCAATGCAGCTCTGAAGTTGTAGCAGCCAGTTCAAAATAATGAGATCTTGACATAGGTTAAAATAATTTTAAAAACCCCAGCTTTTGTACTGGCTGATAAATACTGGAACTAGCTGAACATTATTCAAGTCAGTATGAGATTGGGCTGTAGCTCTTGGAATCAGACAACCACTGGTATATTGGTAGATGTACCAAAACCATTGTTTTCCAAAGGTTTCTACAAATATTTCAGAGAATATTTCTTGATCTGATACACAGTTCAAGGCAGAAAAGCTCAGTAAACTTGAAAGTGATCTCAGCAAGGTAGCCTGGAAACTTTTATTCATTTTGCTGAATACTGCAAATAAATGGGATGAAGAAATAAATAGCTGCTGCACAGATTAAGTCTTTTTATCTGTTGCCTTTTCCTGTATTCACAGTGACAAAATATTATGTAAGTCCTTAAAACCCAGTGATTTATAGTTTTATGCAGCCAATGTTGCTTGCTTAAGAACTAAAACAATTAAAATCCAGCTTCTGAACCTCTTTTGAAGAGATTGCACTTGGCAGGTTCGTTTCTGTTTATTTGTTACTCCAATCTAGAGACAAATTAGAACTATCCTAGGAAAAAAAAAAAAAACCTTCATCTATTTCTCCAAATGACTGGCTTGTAAAACAAACACATCAGGGGTTCTTTGTGATAACTTGTACGTGCCCAGTGCTGTGCAGGGACTGCCATGCCCTTCACCACAGTGAATACCAGGGTAACAGTGCTTTTTTCTGCCCCAGAAACAACAGGGAGGGAAGAAAGCCTCAGAAAAATCAGTGAACCAGCCAGAAATGTGGCACAGACACTGAGAATTGCAGGCAAATGGCCTGAGCCACACAGTCGTGTCACGCAAAATTTGCTGCACAGCTGGATAAGGTGAGGCTGCAGCAGGCAGAGACCTCAGGGAGCAAGGGAAAGAGCAGGTGGGAAGTTTCTCTGTGATGAAGGGCAAAGCAAGGCTCCAGTCTGATCCTGTTGGACATTATGCTGCTGAAAGTCTCGTCTGCCAGATTCAAAGGAAAGCCAAAGCCTCATCTACATATTAAAAATTGTTTAACACTTTGTCCAATAGCTGGAGGCCTGACAGTGCTGTTCTATGTTTATGTGCCTGGTCTTGTTATGCCCAGTGTGTGCACAGATTGAAGAAAAAGAAGCAAAGCCCTTCCTGGAGGGGGGATTTGGTATCTGCAGCAATCCCTAATGGCCCATTGCATCCTCTATCACTGTGCTGAGAAGAGAGGTCACTCAAATATTGCTAATGCTAATGTTGAAATTAAAATATTAGATAGGGACTGAGAAATTCTGAGTTAATATTCTGGCTCTGTCAAAAAGCAGTCTATGGGAGTTAGTTAAATCATTTAATCTCTGTGTCTCACATCCCTAGCATCTGACAATTTTGTATCTCACAGGGCTGTTATGAAATGCGATGCATTAATGTGAGTCATTCCCATTCTGCAATGATGGTTTCTATGTACTTGGGGACACTGAGGTTTTCTATTTGCATGGAAGCAGTTGTTTGCTCATGAAGTGTTAGTCACAAAGCTGCAAAAATGCCTACCATTCAGCAAGCTGTGACTAATATTTTTTCCACATCTGTATCTACGGTAATTCAGGTGGAAATAATATTCCATTTAAAATGCATTGATTTTTATTTGTTGCAATAAACTCAGTCACACAAACCCTTTGATACCAGAGCAAGGACTCAGACAGATAGGTCTGTCTGGGCATATTTGTTCAGCTCAAGGAGGAATGAAATCAGAAAACACTCAAAACATTATCGAGAGGTGGCCATTAGGAAAGAGGCAAAGTGTATTTAGACTTGAAAGTTCCTTGTCAATGGTTCTTTTCTAAGGTTCTGAGAAATTTGGGCTGAAGGTGGCTCCTCCTGAATATGTAGATGGACTTGTTATTTATCTGTTAGAAAATGCTGTCCTTAAGTCCTTGATATCAGGAACATGCTGAATATTTGCTAGTAGTTTATAGACACATTTTGTAAGAGTGATCATAATATTAGAAAAAAAATGTATTCTTTTGGGTTGTGCAACCTTTGAATCTCTTGATCTTGACTTGGGATTAAAGCTTATTCCATGGCTTCTTTGGCTTTCC
>NW_020961341.1:0-6465 GCF_003031625.1 Empidonax traillii | reverse complement strand
TGCAGAGACCCGGGTTCGATTCCCAGTCGGGGCCCCTCCCCGGGCAGATGGAGCTCGTTAGCCCTGTAAGGCAATCCATCTACGTCCTGAGGACCTCGCTGCCACCGTCCAAGCGTGCTTGGCCCCGGCAGATGAACCTCAGGATTAAAGGGTGGGCTCAGTTCCGCGCACACTGTGTCTCACCTAAAAAATCCAATGCACAGGCTGGAAGGTGTAAAGACCTTCCCTGGTTCTTCGTTCGCGAAGAGACTGGCCATTCTTTAGAAAGTACTTTGGGATAATCAAATGAAAGACATTACAGGAGTGCAAGGCATTTTTATTGTGGTTTCTCTAAATACTGTTAACAGACAGAGGCTATGTTATAATAATAACTTTCCATGGACAGTACCTTGAATAGACTTTAATTGAATCTACTTTGAACGTTAATTCAATTGTTAGTAGTAAAAGTTCAATCTTAAGGACTGTAGATGGGTTATGCAGGCTGGTGGCATTCAGATAGCTGTGAAGGATTTTCCCTAAAGACATCGTGGAACAACAGACTCTGTAGTGATGAACCACCTTGTTCCTAGGTGGCCAAAGTCCTTACTGCTAGCCAGCATTTCCAGTTTATCTCTGTGCAGTTGAGAGAACTCTGTCTTGGGGCAGGAATCCAAAATTAGCAGTGTCTTGGAGTTGTTTTCCACATGTTGGCGGAACCGATATGGAGGGCAGAGGAAGGAATTTGGCAGCAAAGGTGAGGGAGCAGATTATTGAAGGGGAAGAATCTGGTGTTTGCATTTTCAGTGGAAGGCTTCCACGAAAGAATAACTGGGAGGGAGAAAGACATCTTGAGATTTGAAGTCTGAAGTCTCTTAGGATACTGAAGGGTGCTCAGGAACCCTGAGAACACATTTTCTTCCTACAAAATGCAGTCCAGAGCTATTGATTACTTCACATCTGAAATTTTGCAGTTCAGAGAATAAATACATCAGTGACGTTGTAAAGTAACTAAATATTTTGTACGTATGAATAAAGTCTCTTACTCTGGTGTTCTCAGCTGATATATTCACTATAGGAAGATTATGCCATTTTGATGAAAAGTTCATTTATGAATCAACCTACATCTCCTACATCTACAGGACATCAGAGTATCTTGCCAAGATTATTTTTCACACATACACAGACGTGATTTCACTCCTTTTGGTTCTTTTACTCTTTATTACACAACTGCAGCAGCAATTTTTCCCTTTGACTTTTTACCTTTAACTGTTGGGTATTCTCCTCCCAAACATCGCTGCCTCTGCCAGGTCTTCACTATGATAGTCTTTAATAGTCAGAAGAGGAACTGAAGAAGACATCAGAGCAAGTTATGTTCTCATGACTGATTTTTTTCTGTGTGAGGCCCTTTAAGAAGTAATTCAAGTGGCTCATTTTATTTGGTAGATAGAGAATAACAGGGTGGAAATTTTTACTGACAGGTTGATACTTTCACTGGGAGTCGTTCTGTGACCCTGCAGTCTTTTACACTCAGGTTCTCCCCAGATGTTGCTCCATGCCCTTGAGTCTGAATGAGTGCAATGTTGTGGGGACTTTCACAGGACATCCCCATGAGGAACTGACACCCAGAAGCTCACACTCCAGACACTAAACGTGAATATACAGTCTTATAAATATATCTATAGCTTATTTGTACAGTATTTGTATACCTCTTCTTATGGATACAACATCACTCTGTGACACCACTTGCAGTGCTGATTCAAAGCCAGTGTTGAATGCCAGTCCCAGCCAATATACTACCTTTAAGAACAAATGCAAAAATGTGTAGCTGATAGTGTTTGATGACTTTTCCCTATACACAGCTATGTTTCCATTTTGTTTTCCTCTATGCAATTTATTCTCTTATTACAAATATTAGTTTTTCTCAGCCTTTTTGTTTCTCCACATACAGAAACTCAGAAGAACTGCAGCAGCCTCCTAGAACATTTTGTCCTGGGATGATTCCATCCAAACACTTGATGTGGCTGGGCGGTTTGTAGTTGTAATTTGAGAGGACCACCCTCAAATTTCTTGAGTGGAGGAGACAGGAGACATTCCCTTCAGCCTCTGTGTGAGAGACAAACCCAGATCTGAAGGAAAAAAGCTGGCAGTCAAATTAGTGGGTCTTATCAAGTTTCCCTATTGAAGCCCATCAATGTCAGCTTGTGCTGACGCAGGAGCCTCTCAACAAACTAAATATATTAAAACAAAAAAAGTAAAAATGAGGGGCACAGTTAACTTCCTAATCCTGCCACTCCTCAATTTTGGCTCAGTCTATTTTGGACCAAGAATTGTTTTTCAGTGTTTCCATTGATTGAACAGATATGTAGTTTATTAAGCTGAGAAAAGTAATTGAGATGAAGATTTAAAGAAACAGTACAAGAGCTCCAGGCAGTAGAAACATTATTAACAGAGAAAGGCAAAAGAGAAAAACTGAAAAAAATAAATTAAAAAAAAGGAAACAAGATACACATACCCCTCGTTTTCTGCTTCTATACTGTATAACTTTCTCTTGTTCCTTTATTTTTGTTTGAAGAACTGCAGTCCATCTGGCAGAGAGGTGTATCTTCTCTTTTTGTTACTGATGTAATATGAAAAAAATTCTAAGCCAACATCAATATTTAACAAAGTTGAACTAAGACAGCGGTTCTTGCCTGCACAGGCTTGCAGCATAAACTCTTGTTGTTTTTACCAGAGTATATGTAAGTTATTTTAGAATGTTTTATGTTCAGTGATTTTATTTAAATAACAGCCTATCCGATTATTGATGCTTTGCCTGAACTGTACAGGTTTTCTGGGAACTGTGCATGTTCACTGAAGAGGAGAACAGAACAAAAGGCAGCTATTGGCAACAAAACAGAAAGGAGAAATCCTTTTTAGGTTGTTAACTCTACAGATCTCATCCATTCAGGTGCTCTGTCTAAACTCTTGGCCCAGACCTGTGGTGGCATATGCTCAGCAAAGGATGAAAAAGACTCACACTTCAGCCTCTAGAGGCTGTGCCCAGCTGCCTGCGTTGGGGATGGAGACAGAGTGGCTATATATAGGTGTGGCCTGGGGCATGCAGGGGACCACACACAGGCAGAGTGATATTCCTCAGAACCAAATAAAGCTGCTGCTGCCTGTGTGAATCAGCTGGTGAGTCAGCAAAGCCTGTGCCAGGAGAGCAGCAGGCACAGCTGTGGCTGAGGTACCATGGTTACAGCTCAGCAAAAGGGACGCTAACTTGGTGTCTTCGTTTGAGACGATTTGGAGGGGTGGAGACCTCGGCCAGAAGTCTCGTCCCTTGGATTCAATACCCCTGGTTTCTCCAGTGCAAAGAGGGAGACCAAATACGCCTGGATGTAAGTGAAAAAATAACTCTTTACCAAGAAGAAACGCTAATAACAATACTGATGAAATTGGGTTAAACCAACCAATGAGGAGAAACTTCTCAAGCTTCGCCTACCAGACCAAATCAAGAAGGCCACCACCTCCTTCATCCAGAAAAGGCTCACATGGCCACAGGACAGACACAGGATGCCACCCTTCCTTGTGGTTCCCCTCTCCCAAGCCCAGAAAACCCGGCAGGAACAGCTGGAGAGTCAGCACTGGAGTGAGGCTGCAGTGCTGGTACAGGCAGACAGATGACTGGAAGGACCCGCAAGACACCTGTTCGATCCAGTGATGAGACTCGGCTGCTGCAATTTTGACGTTCATTGGTCGAAATGGTGGTTGTAGTCCTGTCAAAGTGGTGGTTGCAGTCTGGATCCACTGAGGTGGTGGTGGAAGCCCCAGGTGGTGAAGAAAGTCCCACCTACTGAGGAAAGAAAACCTAGTGCTGAGTGAAGTCTGATTGTGGTCTTTTATTGGGCTTAAGGCCAGGTGGGAACACGCCTAGTACCTCCCTGGAGGGGGAAGTTCTGCACTGGATGATGTAACACTGGATGAGGGGACATTTCAGGAGTGTTTGACACCTTCCAAGGTGTTACAGCTGCCTGTTAGGTCAGCACAAGTGGTTCTATTATGGCCCATCAGCAAAGATGAATATCTTCAGGCCATGTGTGAATTGTCCCAGGGCTTCCTGGGGGGGGAGTTATCACAGCTGAGTCATTTGTGTAAGAAACACTACCCTGCCTCAAAGGATTTAACTTCTTATCTTGTTCAACATCCTGCTTATAGCCTGAGGTGGCAAGAGTGCACACCTTCAGCACCTGGGTGGTTACTTTGCACACTGTCAGTTTGCACCTGGATTGTCTGAGTAATCAGTATTCCAGTCTTTCACACTTGTGGATATGTTCTTCTCCTAGGAGAATAATACCATCTTTCTCTTATCTCAAGTTCCTGTCACACTCCAAATTAGGGAAAAAGAGAAAAGGTGGATACCAGAATTTCTGTATAACGTGGAACAAAAAGTAATAGCTTTTTGTTGTGCCTTTTGGGTTGCAGAGAGTGAAGAAATATGTGTGGTTTGCTGTTTCACAGGGTGATTTCACATTTGGCCTGGCAAGTTCTTCAAAAACTTGAGGAAAAACAGGTAACTGAAAAATGTTGCAGTGCTGTTAGGACTGTCTGAAGCATTATTCCTGCAAAGGCATTTGAATGGTGTCAGGCATGCAAGGTTAGAAGTGTTTGATTTTTCAAATTTGGAAACTGCTGTCAAAGGGACATAGGAGAGTTGCCTGGAGTCCCCTGGAAGTATCTACATCCAGGGCAGGTTAAAGAAACCAACATTTAAGAGCTGATTCAGTTGAGGAACTTTGTTTTGGGGAAAGAAGCATCTTTCCCCAAGTCAGACAGTCATGATGCTGGTTTTTCTTAATGGTCAGCTGGTCATTGCACTGGGACAGTAATGCTTGCCATGTAGTTGTGCCTAGGTTTGACAAATGCAGGACAAGTGGAGGAGCTTATCTTGGCACATGCGAGGTAAAGAGGGAGCAACGCCAGGTGTGTGGGACATGGAAGCTCCTGCATCATGGTGTGATGAACAGGAGGTGCACAGCTCAACAGGGAGCACAGTCTCCTGGAGCCAGGTGAAGGAAGAGTGAGGAAGCTTACAGTTCTGAAGCAGAATCAACACCATAACTCGTAAAGAAACACAGATGTGAATGAGTGGATTCTTGAATACATCTGTGAGAGTGAGAAACACTGTTTCACTCTCTCTCATGCACACATCTTCCAAAAGCATCCCATGAACCCCTGTGTGGAATAAAAACATACCAAAGACAAATTAGAAAAGCACTACACATCTTCTTAACTGTGCTTGCTCAGTCTTCTTATTTGATGATATGTATGCAATTCCTTTGCAAGATGATGTAGGATCTTTATTCTCTCAGGTTTAGCAATATTGAAATAATTTCACAGCTGTACCCTCCTATCATCTGCTTACTGGAGGCTTACACTACCTCAACTGCAGAGAGGTGGAAGTGATATTGGTAACCTGCATTCACCTCATCAGAGAAAACCATAAAAGCATAAAAGTAGAGCCATTCCTTCCTCAAACATCTGCTGCTCTAGCATAGCTCTCATCTATTTTGTCCTCACAGCTTTGATTCTAATGGGAACCAGAAAATTAAAAAACACAAATAATTTTCATTTATGATTTTGTGATTAACAAAGATAATAAGCAAAACAAGAGCTCTGCTGTTGTGCTTAGATGCTTGACCACAAGAGCTGTCCTGCCCAGCCAAGGGAGCTCAGTCTAGATCCTATGGTTGTAAACAGTCAGCAGAGTGATTCCCTTGGCTCTTGGTACCCTATTTGCTGTTCTTAGGAAAGTGGCTAAAGAGCAGGCGATTGTGGCTGGCAGTGGCCACCTACTCTCAGCTATTATTTTGCCAGGATGCCCAGATGCTTTCCCCAGCAGACTGGACTCACTGTACATGAGCAGTGCAGTACATGGGCACAACTTGCCCTCTGCCTCTCAGATCAGAGAGTGGCCAATAACTGGCCACAAAGGACAAAGATTCATGAAACCTCGTCTCACACCTCTTTTCCCTGGACTGGGCAGGGATGATTTGTTGAGCACATACCTAGTAATGGTCACACATACAAAGAGCAGTGATGGCGAGCTCAGGCACATGGTAGAGGAGGGCAGCATGCGTGAGGTTCATGGCTCATCCTGCATAAATAAAGTCAACATAGGTTAACAGAATGCTGGTAATTTTGCTCTTCCTATGGCTGTGGTTGCAGGAAGATGGAATTGCCTTGCTTATGAGTCAGGTCATTAGCAAGTATTTGAGTGTTAGCAGTCATATACTGAGAATCTTCTCAACGTCATATAACTAGACCTGGCACTTGCACGAACATTTGAGTTTACTGGACAGTATGAATGCTTTAGTTGCCTGGAAAGGGGTAAATTAATTCAGAGATGAAACGACCTTTCAGCTGCAGACGTCATTTGCATTCAAAAACAATATTGTAAATAACACTGTTCCAATATTCTTTATGAGCAAATGTGTGATATTATTT
>NW_020961340.1:4081-6468 GCF_003031625.1 Empidonax traillii | reverse complement strand
GCTTTAAAACTTTGATGCATACAGGTTGTAGAAGGGGGATGCAAGAACTGACACCTATTATATGGGAGACATCTTTTTGCCATCTTACGCCCCACCTGCTGCAAAGCAGGGATTTGCAAAAAGGTTCCAAAAAGTATCTTTAAAAAAAAAAAAAACCCAACAACCAAAACCAACCAACCAAAACCACCAATAACCCCTCAAAAAGCCCTATGTAATCCCCTTCCCATCTCCAAAAACACCTTTGCTCCAGTGTTCTCATGTTCCAGCAACAACTGCTTTGCACTTATGTACTGTGACTCTTATGAAGATGTGAAAGCAGTTACAAACACCTGTTAATTAAGTCTCAGTTTGCACATGAGATGGGCACTATACTGATTTTACAAACGGGTATTTTGAACCACAGAGCACCGGATAAAGCTAGACAACACAGTGATTGAGGACAAGCTAAAAGGAGGGAGAGCCTGAGTTTCCTTGTTCTGGGTACTATTCTTGAAAGAAAATAAAAATGAAATAAAATAAAGGCTATGTAAGTGCACCTGAGATGTTGATGACACTTATTTTGCAAAAGACAAAGCCATAATGATTTTCCAGAAAATAAACACAGATGTCCATGCAAACAAAAAAACCCACAAACCAGTTATTGATGAATAAAATTGCATCAGGCCCAATCTGCAAGACAGAGTATTAATGTATTTTTAATGGCTGAACCAAGGGAAGGTTATTATACAATGTTTTAATTCTAGTATATTAGTATTGCATTTATACATTAGCAGTTTATGTGATAATGTCAAACCCTCCACTAGTTGTGACATCATAAAAAAATGGTTTTTTTTAGTATTCTTTTGGATTAAAAAAAAAAAAAAATCAGAGCTATTATTAAGCTCCCCTTTCTCCAGCCATTAAGAGCATTGGGAGATTGTTTATCTTGCTGTATCAATTTTACATGCAGGATGAAAATAATAATGGGAAGGCAACAGATGTGAAAAATGTAAATCTTTGGTAAAGTGCACAATCAACAAAGGCAGAGAGGGTTTGGCTGTTGTTTTCACTTGTTGTTAGCGGGTGTTTTTTTTGCAAATGAAATAATTTTAATGCTCCTTGACCTGTTAGTGCCATTTTTAATGGAATGCAGGAAATAATTTAACAGAAGAAAAAAAAAAACAACAAAAAAAAAAACCAAAAATGAATGTGGAAGTCTGCTTGAGGAAACAGCCTCTTCAGCAGAGTTGTTGATTCTTGAAAAGTCACGTGCAAAGTTCTGACACTCAGCGCTGTTACAGGAGGCTGATGCTGCTCAAAAGCTAATTTTGGGTTGTTCAGGAACAAAATTCAATGTGTTGGGTCCAGTGTACAGACACTGTGTATATCCACCAAAGGCAAAGTATCCTCATAGGATTAGCACTTCACAGAATGGAGTACTTCCCTTAAGATCACACCTAGAGCTTCCTTTACATGGCATCTAAATCAAGATGCTTGTTTATATTATGCTATTAAATTTTTAGCTTCTCCCCTCTCCGGCCCATATTACTCACTCACTTTCTATAAATTAACATTTAGCAACATGAAAATTTCCTGCAGTTACTTCCCTGGCCGCCATTCAAGACATTCATAAAAATTACAGTTTCCTTTGGCAAGGGCCTGAGCTTGGGATGGGTGGAGGCACAAACACAGATCTGAAGTGTGGAGCTTTCAAACGTGAACCTGAACAGGCTCTGCCACAGCCCTTGCTCCGCTTTTGACCCGCCTCCTGTTTCCTACAAGTGCTTTTGCCCCACACCAGGGTTTTGGCACCCTATGTTTCTCAAGGGTTACATGCTGCCTCTTGGACTGTTGGTCTTTCTTGTCCCCAGAGCTGTCTGTGTAGGATCCCATGCTCTGTGCAGCTACGCTGTTGGGAAGCCCTGCGGTGTGGCTGGGGCTCATCACCTCTGCAGGCACATGGTGGCAATCTTGCTAAACCACATCCTAACGAGAAAAGGGAAACCAAGTCACAGCCTTTGCTTTCACTAATAAGCAGATGGGGGGTTTGTTTCATCCCTGACATTTTGTCTTCCCCCCAAATCTTCTCGGGGGTTGGCCTGATTCACCATTGGAACCACTCCAACTGAAGGCAGGTTTAGCTTTGCTGTAGTCAGACTAAGCACCATGGAGAATTTTTACCACTGTGGTCAGGGCAGCACGGAGCTTATTAGGGCAGAGACCCTGAAAAACATTCCTGTAGCACAGTCACTGGTGACAAAGATGTCACTGAAAATTGGACCAAAGCAATGCTGGATCACGCCTGGGTTTCTTCATCTTCAGATGGCTGCATCTCTGGCCTTTTACTACCACTGATCAGAGTCGTCGTCGTCTTCTTTTTTTTTTTTTTTTTTTTTTTTTTTTTTTTT
>NW_020961340.1:0-3613 GCF_003031625.1 Empidonax traillii | reverse complement strand
TTTTTCCCCAACTCCCCTAAAAGCTATTCATGGAAACCACGTTAGTTTTCATTAGAGTTTACATTAGCTTTCACATGATCTTTTCTCCACACCGTTAAAAAACTGCCTTACCTTCAGTACAGCAACTGTTTATAAGTGTTTTACCTTTCAAATACTTTCCCTTTCTTTCAAGTTTGGGGTTTTTTTGCTTCTTTTGGAGGCTGATGCTCATAGACTCATAGATACAGTGACACTGCATCAATGTTTTGAGGACTATTTGAATCTCTAGTCACTTTATCTGCATAGGTGAATGGAATATTTCAAAGATGTCTTTCTTTTTAGCAGATATACAATGCTATCATCCACTCTTTTAGGCACTGAACTCATGTCCCTATCATGCCAAATGATATTACACTAATTCTCTTGCCTGACAAAGTATGTAGACTCATGCAAAACAAAAGAAATAAAATAAAGAAGCACCTGACATCTTCATGGTGCCCACTAAACTATTAACTAAGCATGCAAATGGACAGCATATAATAAAAGACCTTTTGGGACAATTTATGCAATTATGAATATGTAAGTTATTCTCATGTTGTGGTTTGACCTCTGTTTACTGAAACGCTGACAAGGACACATATTCTGGTTGCAAGTCAAGTTTTTGATGCATCAAAAAAAACCCAGTACAAATCAAAATCAAAATTGGAAGGACAGAACCCATTAGATTACAGGGAATCCTCAGGTTTCCCTTTCAAAAACTGACAAAGTAGGTTTTCAATTCATGTGACTTCAAAGAAAAAAAAAAATAAAACATGCAACAAGGGTATCCCAGAGGTTTATGATTCCCAAGACAAAGAAATATATATATGGTTAGATTTTTAGGTTCTTTTCTTTCACAGAAATCTTGCATTTCTCCATCAAGATTTAAAGACTTTAAAAGACGTGATATTATTTTTAATGACCTGAACTTAGCAGCACCTTCTAATTTTGCAAATTGTTTTATGTTTCTCTAAGCCCTTTGATTGTTCTAATTTGCAGGGACACATTAATAAAAGTTTGTTTAACACGCTCTTAGCTCGATCCAACACAAAGATCAGAGCTGTTTTATGTCATAGGATGAAGAGGAAGGTGTCCTGGTGGGACTTACTTTGGAAGAATTGTGCATATTTTGCCAAGGCTAGTTTATTTAGCTTTTAAGTACTCAGCTGGCTGGAAATCTAAAATTGTCCCCTGCATTCCCCTAGAAGCCAACCTGAGGTGGCTCCAGTTGAGCTCCCAAGGCACTTGCATGCAGATCAAGAAGACATGGAGACAACAATATATGCTACAGAATGGTGCATCTCACTGCTGACATCTCCAGTACTGAGATAAGCAAGGTGCTTAATATCACATAAAAGAAATCAGAAAACAAGAGGCTGAAAGGAAAGGGATTAAAATTAAAAACAAACAAAAAACCAAACAAACCAAAACCCCCACAACCAAAACAATCCAAACCCCCACAATTATCTAAGTCCCATTCAAACCCAAGTTACCCAAATTAAGTCCCGGTCTCTTTCTGACTCTGAAATTTTTACATCAAGAGCTATTTGCTGAACTGGGGAAAGTGTAGCTGGAAAAGAGATAAGAAAGGCATGAAAATGGAAGGTCTTATGACAACCAAGCTTGGCTTTGAATGAGGCTCACGTTACACTGGATAAATCAAGTGTAATGGTATGCGATCAGGGCAGGTAAAGACAGGCGCACTAAGGAGTTCAGCTGTGGTTTAATGCTTTCCTTAGCAAACCAGCAGTGAGGCTTTGTTATCAGCCTTGACTCACTGATTATCACAAACCCGAGCCAACCGAGGAAAATTTCCATTAACGAATATTTACAGGGCAAAAGGTTAATTAATACAGAAGAGTGGGACTGAACTCACTGCACAACACCGTTGGGAAAAGAAATTTGGAAAAGTCAAAAATGTTGAATTCTGGTACAGAGCAAATGCTGGAAACAATCTAAAACAACCAAAACCAAACACATTTGGACTTGAAATTCAAACTGAAAGCAGGAGGCTGCATGAGGACTTCTAGACAAAACCACTATTTCTAGTAAAAGATGAGATTACTGAATATCTGACCACTGTCAGCAGTAAAACCATATAGAGGAATGAGATATTTAAAAAGGGCCTGAGATAAATCTGAGCACTAGTTAACTGCTGCCCGAAAACTGAAAAAAAATTATGCAGCTTTTAAAGATCATACACCATATTTTTAAGCTCTCTGCATTGTTTTGGGAAGGGCAGAGATAGTAACAGTGATTGTAGGGAATTATATTGGCAATTCTTCCCCATAACTAACAACTTACATATAGGAAAAAAAAAATCAACTATAATACAAGGAAAACTTTACAAAACTAGGATATTTGGGATTAGAAACCTATTAGCAAATTGATTTAAAAAAAATTCCCACTTTAATCTTTTAAAAGCAGATTGAATACAGCTCACTTAAGTCTATATTATTAGCCCAAAGCTTTTGACAGTTAATAAAAAAATGGGGAAAATACCACATTTCTGTCTTCATCAAGGTGCTTACGCACCTGGAATAAACACAGAACACATATAAAACTCCCTTTTTTTCCTTCAGTGTCTCAATTATTACCTTTTTTTTAAAGCCTATGATCTTACAGTGGAATTAATAAGTGAAAACACATTATCACATTTACAAAAAAAGAAAGGTTTTAACTCATAAGACCTAGACAGGAAGTTTTACATTCATACTGTAGTTTGAATCTAAATGCTAAAAACAGGAAAGCAACTGAAAACTCACCTAGCTTGCCTTTTAACACCTTCTAGCTAAGCCTAATAATTTTGCATTGTACAATAGGAATTGCTGAGCAACAGCTGCTACACCATTGCCTGAATACTGATGGATGAACCTGAGTTTCAACACCAGCGTTTATATTTCTGAATTTTCAAATACTTTACATCTTGCTACATTGCCTCAAACCTAGTAAACTCAGAATTAGGTTCACGTGTGAGTGAAAAATCGTAGGATTGTAATTGGAGATAGCTGTGTTCATAGGAAAAAGGTAGAATTTATGTAAAAATAAAATATTTTTAGAAATATGGTGAAGGATGAGCTCTTTACATGTTTTTACATTCCTGAGGTTTTGATGCAAAAGTTGTCATTTTGAAGAGGTTCTGTAAGACTTTCCCACCACGCCCATAGAGTTATCTTCCTTTGTCTTTTTTACCCAGCTCTGCAGACCTCAAAGCTCAAAATTAGAATAAATACAGAGGAAAGGCACATGCCCACTGTTGCAAACACCTGTGCTGTGTTTCTGTCTCCCTGCTGTAAGAGAGCTCCATGCGTGAAGGTCACAGCACAGCAGCACGAGACTCCTGTGATTCACCACCACAACAACACTCTCCTTTTTGCTCCCAAAACATTTCTATTACGGGGAAAAGCAGTTCCCAATGCATTGTGCACAACAGACCTGCTCCACAAGCTGATCTGACATACTTTGAACAAGGTTTTATGCAGGAAAACACCATGAGCTGAAACCTTTCTGGAGGCACGCACCAGATTTTCCCTTCCCAACGAGTCGGGAAGGTTTTGTAAGAGGGGATAATGCAGGTGTTTTCGAGTTCTTGGTG
>NW_020961339.1:4326-6468 GCF_003031625.1 Empidonax traillii | reverse complement strand
ATTGTGACACTGTGACACTGTGACATTGTGACCCTGCAGGGCCATGTGGAGACAAAGGGGCCATTGTGACCCTGGGCAACCTCACAGCACCAAGGGCCATTGTGACACTGCAGGGCCTCCTGGATTCAAAGGAGTGCTGGGACACTCTGGACCTGATGGAATCACTGTGCAATTGGGACACCACAGAACCTCATGGAATGCTCAGCACCACTGTGACATATGGGAATCTTCTGGAATCAAGGGACCGTGGTGACAGTGCAGGGCGTATGGAGCATAAGGGACCACTTTGACACCATGGAACCTCATGGAACATAGGAACCTGTGAGACACTGGATTATTGGGATAATTCTTGACTCAGAACAACTCCAGTGTGATGGTGGGTGGGGAAGGGACAGGTGGAATTTCCCAAAGGTGAGGTGGTGCCCTGTTCCATTCCCCACCCCTTGGAGCCTCCTTGGGCAGCCCTGGAGCTGCTGTCAGTCCAAAGCAGCCCGGGAGCACTGCCCCATCCCACAGCCTGGAGCCCCTAACCCAGCCCCACACTGGCTCCAGCACACCAGGAGCTCTGCCCCTCACCTTCCTGGAGCCCCAGAGTGGCCAGTGGGCCACAAGTCCCCCCTGGGGGGTGGGCACAGGGGGCAGAGCAAATCAAAGGAGCCCCGTGCGGCCATGGCGTGGTCGGACCCTCCATCTGGGCACGGGGAAGCTGCACTGGCACCAGACTGAGAGTGGGAGCTGCACTTCTCTCTCTTTCCTTCCTTCTTCTTATTCTCTCAATCTCTCATAATATTTTAGGAAACTTACAACTGGATGGGTTGGGTTTTTGCTGACTTGTCTGGGTTGGCCTGTGCTCAGTCAATGCTTTGGGGAGTGCTCTGTATGGTTTAATGTTGCCCTTTCATCTTTTGCCAAGCTCCCTTCTTTTCTAAAATTTACCGGTAAAAGTGTGATATTTGACCTTCTGAGAGGTCAAAAGTGTGTTGCATCTTTTCCACTGTGCTCCCTCAAGGTACTTAAAGAACTGAAGTCCATTTTTCAAATATCTGGAGGATGGGTATTTTTGATGTCTTTTATATTTTTGAAAGGAAAATGCCTTTGATGAGCTCAAAACTCAAACCTGGGGTCTTACAGTCACCATTCCTGGAAGTGTTCAGGAAACATTGAGCTGTGGCATTTGGGGACAGGGTTCAGTGGTGAAGATGCCAGTGTTGGGTTCATGGTTGCACTCCATGATCTCAGAGATCTTTTCTACCCTTAAAAATTCTGTGATTCTGTGGTGACTCAACCACTTCCCTGGACATTCTGTACCAATGCTTGATAACCCTCAGTCATCCCTTTGATGCTGCAGCCAAGGAACACACCAGTGATTTTCACAGTGTTCCTGGATCACAGGATGCCCAAAGCCAAGGACATTTCCATCAGCACCTTGTCCTTCCTGCAGATCAGAGTCACCTGAAGCCTTCAGGCCCTCCACACTGGCAGAGATCCCCCCAGGCAGCAAAGGCCTGTCCTGCCAGGCTGCACAGCCCAGCCCTGTGTCTCTCTGGCCTGGGCACAGCAGGGTTTGCTCTCCTTGGGGAACCTCAGCCCCTCTGCCATTGCCATCTGCCCCCAGCCCAGCAGGCTCTGGAGCAAAGCACAGCTGAGGGCCAGCACAGCTCTGCTCTGACAGAGAGAACCTGCAGGCAGGGAGAGCAAGAGGACAAAGTCTTGTTGAAGCAGCGTGAGGAAGAATGAGCTCAAGGACCTCCTGTATTCCTGGGCACTTTCCTGACCCTGTGTATCAGGTTTGGGAGCAGGGAGGGGGCTGCAAGTTTGCCTTAGGGAAGAAGAGATCAAGAGTTGACTCTGTGGCAGAGAGAGCCAGTTCCAGGTGGCTCCAAAATGCACCAGCCAGTGCCCAAAGCTGAGCCAAAAAGCAATTGCAGAGGCACCTCTGGGAGAACTCTTTGGAGAAAGGATAAAATCCAGGGTGCTGGAACCCAGAGAGGAGGGAGGGAAATGTGGGAGAAACAACCCTACAGGCACCAAGGGGAGTGGAGAAGGAGGAGAAGTGAGAGAGAGCCTTGGTGGTCCCCTGGCAGCCAAAAGCCAACCCCCCAGCCCTGACAGCCACAGCTCAGCCCAGCACAAAAGCTCCTT
>NW_020961339.1:0-2379 GCF_003031625.1 Empidonax traillii | reverse complement strand
GCAGTGTCACAATGGTCCCCTGATTCCATGAGACAACATTCCTAATTTACTGTCCAGACCAGAGGGAAATCACAGGAAGGGCCATGGTTTGTCAGGACTTGCTTTATCTGAGTGAGCCCTGGGGGGCTTTTGGAGCTGAGTCCTTGAACCTCAGGGACTGAGGGGAGATTGTACAAACCTGTCCATAAGAGAAAGTCAGAAGGAAAATCCAAAGTATCTGGAAGCATTAATGGGTCCCCCTGAGGGCCATTCCCAGTACAGGCTCCTCATGGACTCAGTGGAGGAGACAATTGGAGGCCATGACTGAACAAACCTCTCCAAGACTCATTTTCAAAAGGAAAAGTTCCTTCAAAACCCTTGAGTACCTTGAAGCATTAATGAGCCCCACTGAGTGTCACTGCTGACAAAGCCTCTCCAGGGACTAATTAAAGCAGAGAATTGGAGCCCATGATTGCACAAACCTCTTCAAAACTCAGAGTCAAAGGAAAAGGCAAAGTACCTTAACAAACCTGTGGTACCTTGAAGCTTTAACAAGCCCCACTGAGGCCATTCCTGACAAAGGCTCTCAAGGGACTCCTTAGAGCAGATAATTGGAGGCTATGACTGAAGAAATCTGTCAAAGACTCAGTGTGAAAAAGAAGTGTCTTAATAAACTTTGAGTGCCTTGAAGCATTAATGAGCTCCACTGGGTGTCCCAAATGACAGAGTCTCTCAGGGGATTAATTAAAGCAGAGAATTGGAGGCCATGACTGAACAAACCTCTTAAAAACTCAGGGTCAAAAAAAGTACCTTAATAAAGCCTGAGTGCCTTGAAGCATCAATGACCCACTGAGGGTTGTCACTGTCTGGGGCTCTCAAGGGACTCGTTACAGCAGATAATTGGAGACCAGGGATGCACAAACCTCTCAGAGATGCAAAATCAAGAGCAAATCCCAAATTGCTCTGAAAATCCTGCAGGCCCTCAAAGCCTTAAGGAGCCCCCCGAGGGGGGCCCCTCCTGACAAAGCCTCCCCAGGGACTCTGCAGCAGCTCCTTGGAGGCCCTGAGTGCAGGGAGCCAAAGGCCCTGGGCAGCAGCTCAGCTGCTGAGAAAAGCCTGGCTGGGGTTGGGGAAGTTTCCTTCCTTTTCAGGCTTCCTCCAGCTTTGGGAAACGCTGCCTGGCAGATTGGCACCACCTAAGAAGGGCTCTGGCAGGTTCCTGGCAGCAAAACCAGCCTGCCCTGGGCTCCAGCCCAGATCTTTGGAGCAAGGAGACACCTGAGAGTTCAGAAGAGGAGGCTGCAGTTTTGACAACATTTGGGGATGAGCAGGCATTGCTGGTACGTGGATAATCTGCATGTGAATGGTTGCTTTGACTTCAAGCACTCAATTAAAATAAAGGTGGGTATCTCAGTGATTTGGTTTGGTTTTAAAAAGGAATATTTACTTCTTTTGTATATTTATATGATGAAGTTTGTAGATTAGAAAACTATCATGGTGACTTTTGTCTCATGCAAACTTTAATTGTATCTTGGACATTTTAAAGACACCTCTATGAGACAGATCAAACTCACAGGAAAATGGCACAAATACTGTGGGAAAACATGAAAAGTATTCAGATGACAAGTTTGTGGGAACTCAGATTTTTCTCTTGAAACAAGTCCCTGGGCTTCTCTCTTGGCTAATTGGATACTGATGTTTCCTGACCTGCTGTTCTCCTCAGGAACACCTCAGAGTTTAGGAAGACTCCTCCCTGGGTGTTGGTGTCAGGTCAGTCAGCAGGAAGGGCACCGTGTCTGCAGGTTGGGCAAAGATGTGCGAGCGCTGGCACATCCCAGTCCCTGCTGCAGCATCCCAGGCACATCCCAGCAGGGTTCCCTTCTGCCAGGGCTCCTGCAGGGCTGGGAAGCCGGGCTGTGCCCCCCAGGCTGCCCCAAGCTGTCCTACAGAGCAGGGTCCTGCAGCCCAGGGGCTGTGCCGGGGCAGCAAAGCCAGGGCAGTTGGGAACAAGAGAGAGGGACAGAGCAGCTCCCCTCACTCTGCACTGAGCCCCAGACAATCCTCCTGCCTGGCAGGACCTGCCCTGTTCTCCCTGAGCGCATCAGAAGTGCTGAGGGGTTCTGACATCCAGGAACACTCCTCAGGAGAGATGAAGGGAGTGTGGAAAAGAAAAACAAACTTAGATTTCTGAAACTCCCTTTTGCTCTCTTGGTTCTTCTGGGAGTGCAGATGCTGACAAGCACTTTTGCACTGGGACCAGTTTCATCTGTCACAGCTGAACACCAGGACAGGCCCCTGTGCCCACCATGCCCATGAGCCCAGGGGTGCAGAGCAGGGCTGAGCCCTCACAGCCAGTGGGCACAGGGTCTGCTCCTCATGGAAAATGTAGTGAGCCCCAAC